>NC_090648.1:120571791-120871791 GCF_040937935.1 Hyperolius riggenbachi | reverse complement strand
ACTAGATCATTTTAAGGACCTATTTATCATCTCACATAAGGGAAGTGTGAATTAAGAATTGCGTGAAATATCAAATTAGAGAAGAAATGTTCAAGTTATTTTTAAATGCTAGTCTTCCTGTGCTACAGTCCATGTGGAATGAGAACTATCATGCATGTTTTCCTGATCTGCTTCCATCCTGAATCAATTCTAATGTATTTCGATGATTGTGTTTGGCACATTAGATTACTAACTGCTTGTACATAGTTTGAGGCTTCAAACATCTACAGGACAATTATGGCCAGAGATCTGCAGTAAAGCATGCTATGCCGCTGTAATATATATATATATATATATATATATATATATATATACCTTGCTGGGAAACCTGTCTTTCATCAACCCTTTTGTGAATCCCTTTGAAGTTACATTATATCTTGTGTTTTCGACAGCTCGTGAGTCTGTCATCCTGAGGCTGGAAGAGCGCCATCTACAGGAGAAATATCAACTTTTCCGGCATCAGGTGGTTGAGCAGCACACTCTGCAAAGGCAACAGCTGCGCAAGCGCCATGAGAAGGTGAGAGCTAAGGAACAGAATTCTACAGTGTTTAAACAGGGCTTGAGGAACACATTGGCAATGACAGGTGAGGCAATTATTGTATATATGTGCATATAAGCCCCCCTCCTCTTAGCCTATAAAAAATAGGCCAAAAGCTTTGACCCGCTGATTGACCGATATCCCAATGTGCCACCATCACCTCTCATGCAAACCACTGATTTGTAGCATGCCGACGGGTGCAGAGTGCATGTATGAGCATGGTTTAGCAAGTAAAGCTACCTGCCCTCGCTCTGGCTTGCTTCCTTTAGTGTCCCGTGCAGCTTCACAACTGGCAACTGGAGCTCCAGGCTCACTGTTATGTGACCGCAGTGAGCCTGGAGCTCTAGTGACCAGTTTGAAAAGCTGCACAGGACACTAGAGGAAGCAAGCTGGAGCGAGGACGTGTAGCTATACATATTTTAAAGCATGCTCTACAGTGCACTGCACATACGTTAGACCCAAGCAGCATACGTGTTATGTGGCCGCAGGTGAGTTGGGCGCAGGGCGAACTGAATGACTGCTCTCCCTGCTGCCTCTAAGCTCTCCAGAGGCGTTAAATACTAATACAAATTACTCTTGTGTGCGGTGCGCATCATAGCATTGCAGCTATGACGGCGCCCAGCTTTGGCACTGAGCGCCAAAGTTACCTGCTTCACCCGGGCACACATCACCAGTGTAAATCTCCCCGCAGATAGGCATCCCCACCCCCACACACACTTTTACACCCAAAATCTGTGGCCCATAAGCAATTCACTTTTTAGTTATCTTTCTAGGAGATAATTTTCATCTCTTTAAATTATATTTTCTGCACTTTACAATTGAAAAAGTACTCAAACGTTGAGGAAAAAGTGCTAACAAATTTATTTTGGAGTATTTTCTTGCTTGGCGGTGGCTTAAAAAGGCATTTTATGATATTGAATATGGGACAGTGTGTCAAAAAGTCAGCCCATCTGCAGTGTCTAATTGAGTAACTGAGGATTTCCACACAACATGCACTGTTGGTGGACCTCGAGGACAGGGTTTGGGGAGCAACATGGACACAGTTCTGTTGTGTTATATTGAGGGAGAGAAGGGGTCAGTATTCGACTGTAAATGCTTCTGAATGCTTTAAAGTGTATGATAAAACAACATTTGTGCTGATACACTATTTTACTGAATACAACCTCACAAATCCACCAGGAAATGGAGCGGCTCAAGCATTACCAAGGCATCTTGCTGGAAGAGCTGAAAAATCAGCAACAGCAGGAGAGATCCCGAGCACAGAAGGCTCAGCGCACAGAAGCCAGGAAACGCCAGGCTATGTTCAAGGAGAGACTAAAGAGCCAAGGCATGAGTGTCTCTGAGCAGAAAGAGCGGAACAAGCAGGTAAGAACTGCAGCTTTCCACACTGTGACATTTGTGGTAATTCTCTAGAGCAGACAAAAGGGTATCGGAGAGGATTCTCCAAAGCATTTCCTCCTGGCAAGGAACTCTACAGAGATGTCGGCTGGGCTGTCTACCCATAGCTCACTATTCAGGCAGATCCATCCAATGAGTGGTTTTGAAATTAAAGTAAATCTGAAGGGGAATTAAAAAAAAAAAAAAACAATTACGAAAGGAGAGGGAAGGATCTGTGTCTTATAGAACCTTTCCGTTCTCCTCATTCCCCCACAGGCTTAGTTTAAATCTCCAGCTCCAGGAGACTTCTGCAGTCTTCGGAAGCACTCAGGCTTCCAAAGACTAGTAAATTTAGGAATTTACTGATACAGTGGGATGGGCAGGTGCTAGTAAAAAAGGGCGCACAGGGATAGTGGACAAAAAGAGCGCCGCCATAGACTGCAATGCAAAATATAGGCTATTCGGCGCCCGACGGGAAAAAAGGGCGCCCGAGAAATAGCGGTTACAGGGATCGTGTTAACAAAAGTTTTCGTTTACAGAATAAGGTTTATAACAAATATCGTTTAAAAGTTCGTTTTGAGTTTGTATTATACTTATTTTTTCGTTTTTAAATTTCGCTTATATCAGTTTTTACTTATTAGTTTAAAAATTTCGCTTACAAAAGTATAACAACTAAATTTTCGTTTACACCTCTTTGATCATTTAAAAATTTGTTTTCATATGTATAATGCGTAAATACCGTTTTCAACCTTATTGTATTAGAAATACATCGCTTTTGGTATTAACTTTGTTTTTACACTTATAATGCGTTGATTATAGTTACTAATATATCGCTTTTAATGTTACTGTTATTTTAAGATTTCTAATGCTTGTAAGGCTATCTATTGTATTGTATATATTTATATATACACTTTTCTCTATTTATAATATTAATGTATACGTGATTTTAAGGCTATTTTAAAGCTATTTATTCTATTACAAATATATAAATTATTTTATATACAGGTTATTTGTAGAGAAGTATTTTAAGGATTAAATATATTATTGTTTATATGAGTTTAGGGTGTTTGTGCGGTGGGGATGGTCAGGTTTAGGCATTACCAGGAGGGTCTAGGGGTTAGGGATAGGTACAGGGAGGGTTAGGTATAGTTACAGTATAATATATGCAATCAGGGGGTGGTTAGGGTTAGGCACCACCAGGGAGGTGGTTAGGGTTAGGCACCACCAGCGGGGTCTTAGGGTTAGGCACCACCAGGGGGGTCTTAGGGTTAGGCACCAACCGGGGGGGTCTTAGGGTTAGGCACCAACCGGGGGTGGGTCTTAGGGTTAGGCACCACCAGAGGGGTCTTAGGGTTAGGCACCACCAGGGGGGTCTAGGGGTTAGGGATAGGTACAGGGAGGGCTCTGTGTGAGAGTAAGGTTAGGTATAGTTACAGCACAATATATGTAATATATACAATTTATTAAATTATATATATTTAAACAAAGAGGGGTCTAGGGGTTAGGGAGAGATCTGTGTGAGCCTACAGTTTGGTATTGTCACGGACGGTTGCGGGGACGCAGGCGCGTCCTGGCACCGCCCGTGAAGTAAAGAACGATCGCACTCGATTCCTGCATCGATTGCGCTTCAGACAGTATCCCTCAGCTAAGACAGATTCCCCAGCTGTTCCTAAGCTACAGTGACAGCCTGGGGGGAAGCTGTTAATTAGCTGGGACATATTCCCTGTGGAAGGCACAATTTCCCTTTTGGCTCTGGGAACCAGGTGACACTTAGCTGATCTCATGGAGATGTTAATTAACAAACCAGGAGTCTTTTCAGAGCCAAGGAAGCTAATCCCAGCAGGGGGCAGACTTAGCGGAACCATTCAGCCAGGATAGGGAAACATAGAGTTATGATCTTTATGCATGTTTTAGAAGTACCATACATCGGAGAAATGTGAAAGTTATATCATTCTGCTGGTCCGGAGCTTGTGAGTGTTATGATATTAAATTTGGGCCCCTAGCCTAACCAGAACGCTGGGAATTCCACCGTTTTGTAACCGGGCATGCAAACATGCCCAAGTTTGATATCATATTAATCGGTAGGTTCTGGGGATCGAGAATATGTACTTATTATTTGTGGGCTGGCCGCGCAGGTCTGCCTAGGGAACATGTCAGGATTATGAGGTTGCTAAAGCCCCTGCCCACATGTGATTACCATAGTCCGGCCTGGAGGGCCGACTCTGGGAGCCCGCCTCTGAGCTCAGCTCCATAAAAAGTGAATGAGCTGCCTGGGAAGAGGTCCTCCACACTGAACCATCTTGCACTCATCAGATGCCAGCTTGAGGATATGCTGGTATCCACCTGGTCTGAACTCTGAACTCTGGACTTTGAAACCAAGGACTTTATGATTCTTCCCACAATAAGGACATCTTTCCAGGAACTAAGTATTTTTCTCCCTTCTTTTATTTTTCATACTGGCTATTACTGTTTCAATAATTGTTGATTTTCATAATTGTCTGTATATATTAATTATTTATATTGCGTGAATAAACGACTTTCCCCAAGTCATTCACTGTTTCGCTACCCTGCTTATCAGCACACACAGAAATGATCCCGGGTCTCTGAAGATACGCTACTGTTTGTTTGTTGTTGGCTAGACAGAATATCGTGTGTTTAACCGTTTTATTCGCAGGATTAGTCAGTCAGTTAGTGGGCCCCACGGTCCCATAGTAACCGCGGTGGTGGCAGTTTACTCTGAACCAGTAGGTGACGTTGTAATTACCCGTGTCTCACAGGCTCCCTTCTGAGTTGTCTGCGGCTAATTCTTAACGGTTCCTGCGCATTGACTGCGACCAGAGTTCGCACGATCTGTGCGCTGGCACCGTTTAGAAGGCTAAGTGTGGTCAGCCACAAGGGCTCCTGTGACAGTGGTGACAGTGTTAGGCAGCGGTTGGGACCTGTGTTGTGCTGAAAGTATCTGCGATAGCGCTAGCGCTATCGAGAAACGAACTAATTCGTTGGTGTAGCTGGAAGGCAATATATTTTTTATATATACAGAGAGACTGTGTAGCCAGTACCCCTCCCCAAAAGTTTTATTTTATTTGGCATGGAAATGTCCGGGAACTACCAGAACATGTGCCTAGCAGACCTGGAAAATCTTTGCGAAGAGAGGGGCATTGGCATCCTCCGCAAGACAAAACGGGACCTGATAGCCGACTTGTCCAGATGGGATACCCAGCAACTGCGGGAGCCGGGAGTGTCCGCTGAGGTGGATACCAGCCCATCTGACAATCGAGGGGAACCAGAGACTGAGACTCCTGACCGTACAGAGGTTGTGCATCCTGAGGGCCCTGCATCAACAGTTACGCCGGAGAATGTCAGTGTGGACCCCAATCCCAGAGTTTCTGACAGTACTCGCCTGGAACTGGCCAGTACTGGACTGTCCATGGGTGCTGACCCGGTAATGCAGCAGGCATTACAAAAGCTGATGGAGACTGACCTGGACAAGTACATGCAGTACATGGAAGCACGAGAGGAACGGGAGCGCCAATCTGCAGAACGCAAAGCTGCTGCTGCTGCTGCTGCTGCTGAACGCCACGCGGAGAGGGATGCCGCAGAGGCGCGGGAGAGACGACAGCATGAGCTCAACATGGCAAAGGTTCAACAGGCCAGCCGGAGTTCACCGCCCAGCCTCCCTGCTGAAGGAGCTGCACCACCCGTAAGTGCAAAATTTAAATTTGCTAATATTGAGAAAGACACAGACATTGACTTGTTTTTGCGATCTTTTGAAAAAGCATGCCGTCAGTATCGTCTGTCCCAAGACCAGTGGGCCAGACATCTGACACCTTTGCTGCGCTACAAAGCGCTTGATGCCTTCGCAGAATTGCCTGCGGAGAAGGATAATGATTATGCTGCTATAAAAGACGCTATCATTACTAAGTACCAGCTGACGCCAGAAGCCTATCGGAAAAAGTTCAGGGCCTGGCAGAAAAAGCCTTCTGATTCGTACCGAGATGTGGCCAGCAGCTTGCTCACCACACTCCGCCAGTGGACACTAGGCCTCACCAAAGGGTCTTATGATGTCCTGGAGGACTTGATAGTCCTGGAACAATTTCTGAACATTTGCCCTGCTGATGTACGACAGTTTGTGTTAGAACGCAGGCCGGCTTCAGCCACTGTCGCTGCAGACCTTGCTGAGACTTATGCAACTACCCGGGTGGCTGATACCCGCAGAACTGTCCAATCCAGCTGGAGAGGAGGTCAGCCCAATACCTCGGCAGACCCTCCTGCCCCTGTGAGCCGTCCGCCACAGAGGCCACCCAGCGCAGCTGCTGCACCCAGGCCTGCAGCGCCTGGAGAGGTCACCTGTCACTACTGCCGCCAGCCCGGACACATGAAATTCGACTGTCCGGAGCGGAGACAGACACCACCAGCACCTGGATCATCTGCATCACCTGCACCTCACCCACAGCAGAGGCAACCCGCCAGCGAACCACAGCCTGGATCATCAGATTTTGTCCTGTTTGCACGCGGACAGGAAATCCGCGACCGAACCGACCAGCAGCAACTTGTTAGAGTGAACGGCAAAGTTGTCACCGGATTTCGAGACACCGGAGCTGACATCACGTTAGTTCACTCACATCTTGTGCCAAAGGAGAGCATCAGCTCCAGCCGATCCCTTGCCCTTACTGGAGTAGAGGGCACCCTTTTCCACATAGCCCACGCAAGAGTGAAGCTGGATTGGGGAGTGGGAGGGGTCCACGAAAGGGTTGTTGGGGTTATGAAGGATCTCCCAGTCCCTGTGTTGCTAGGGACTGATTTGGGCAAGCTTATGTCCTACTATGAACCTGCCACGACCGCCTTGTCGCTCACGGAAGGAGACGGACTCTCCACCCACCACCAGGTACTTTATACACTTGGGGGAGCACCAGGGGGAGGTGGGTTGAATGTGCCCAGTTCAAGGGTACCAGGTTCAATAGTGCCTGCTTCAAAGGCACCTGAGTTTGAGGTACAGACTGTCTGTTGTGATGATGCTGTAACTGTACCTGAGTCTCCTGTACAACCTGTCTGTAATGAAAAAATGTCTATACCTGTCAATGTCATTACTGCATGCAATGATGATCTGAGTAATGTCCGTCTGTGCCATTCTGACAGTGTACCTGTGCTAGCAATACCGCGCAGCTGCACTGCTCAGAACCCGAGCTCAGAACAGGTGGAGGGGGTTCCGGCCTCCTCCCCCTCCTCTGACCGCAGGGATGAGACCTTTCAGCCGCTGGCCTCGTGTGACATGAGCCAGTTGGCTGAAACTGACAGCGCCGTATTCTCAGCCGCACTACAAAGTGACCCAAGCCTGGAGGTGCTCATGCAGCAAGCCGCTGAGCCCCTCGCAGACGGGGCCGCTTTCAAGGTGTACTGGGAAGGTGGGAGACTGTACAGTGAGTCTGCACAGCCCCCTACAGGTAGATCCCACGCGAATACCAAATGGCTTGTGGTCCCGAGTGCGTTCAGGGGACATGTGCTGAAATCCGCACATGGTAATCCTCTGACAGGGCACTCAGGGGTCCGCAAGACACTCGCCGGTATTCGGAACCAGTTTTATTGGCCCCGGATGAACAGGGATGTAGCAAACTACTGCAGGGCATGTGCCGTCTGTCAGGAGCTGGGAAGGTCCAGGGATTCCCGCGGGGTTCCCTTAGGTCCACAGCCACTTAGCAGGGGAACCCTGCGTGGGCTGGCTGTTGACCTAACCAACCCACTGCCCGTTGTCAGCAGTCCCGGCAGACACCACGTCCGACTGCAGTGGCGCAAACGCCCTGTCCAGAACGGTCCATGTTGGGTCAACCCTGAGGGTAGCAGACCGCGACCGGTCCAGGGGAACCGAGCCACAGGCTCCAATAGGTTTTCCCGCCGTACCGGCAACTCGAGGCCCGTCAGCCAGGTTAGCGGCGCCGCCACACATCTTGCGGATGAGTGGCTGAGCCGCGGACAAGGGGGAGGGCTGTCACGGACGGTTGCGGGGACGCAGGCGCGTCCTGGCACCGCCCGTGAAGTAAAGAACGATCGCACTCGATTCCTGCATCGATTGCGCTTCAGACAGTATCCCTCAGCTAAGACAGATTCCCCAGCTGTTCCTAAGCTACAGTGACAGCCTGGGGGGAAGCTGTTAATTAGCTGGGACATATTCCCTGTGGAAGGCACAATTTCCCTTTTGGCTCTGGGAACCAGGTGACACTTAGCTGATCTCATGGAGATGTTAATTAACAAACCAGGAGTCTTTTCAGAGCCAAGGAAGCTAATCCCAGCAGGGGGCAGACTTAGCGGAACCATTCAGCCAGGATAGGGAAACATAGAGTTATGATCTTTATGCATGTTTTAGAAGTACCATACATCGGAGAAATGTGAAAGTTATATCATTCTGCTGGTCCGGAGCTTGTGAGTGTTATGATATTAAATTTGGGCCCCTAGCCTAACCAGAACGCTGGGAATTCCACTGTTTTGTAACCGGGCATGCAAACATGCCCAAGTTTGATATCATATTAATCGGTAGGTTCTGGGGATCGAGAATATGTACTTATTATTTGTGGGCCGGCCGCGCAGGTCTGCCTAGGGAACATGTCAGGATTATGAGGTTGCTAAAGCCCCTGCCCACATGTGATTACCATAGTCCGGCCTGGAGGGCCGACTCTGGGAGCCCGCCTCTGAGCTCAGCTCCATAAAAAGTGAATGAGCTGCCTGGGAAGAGGTCCTCCACACTGAACTATCTTGCACTCATCAGATGCCAGCTTGAGGATATGCTGGTATCCACCTGGTCTGAACTCTGAACTCTGGACTTTGAAACCAAGGACTTTATGATTCTTCCCACAATAAGGACATCTTTCCAGGAACTAAGTATTTTTCTCCCTTCTTTTATTTTTCATACTGGCTATTACTGTTTCAATAATTGTTGATTTTCATAATTGTCTGTATATATTAATTATTTATATTGCGTGAATAAACGACTTTCCCCAAGTCATTCACTGTTTCGCTACCCTGCTTATCAGCACACACAGAAATGATCCCGGGTCTCTGAAGATACGCTACTGTTTGTTTGTTGTTGGCTAGACAGAATATCGTGTGTTTAACCGTTTTATTCGCAGGATTAGTCAGTCAGTTAGTGGGCCCCACGGTCCCATAGTAACCGCGGTGGTGGCAGTTTACTCTGAACCAGTAGGTGACGTTGTAATTACCCGTGTCTCACAGGCTCCCTTCTGAGTTGTCTGCGGCTAATTCTTAACGGTTCCTGCGCATTGACTGCGACCAGAGTTCGCACGATCTGTGCGCTGGCACCGTTTAGAAGGCTAAGTGTGGTCAGCCACAAGGGCTCCTGTGACAGGTATAATTACAGTAAAATATCTGTAAAACCTACCATTGCATTGCTATGCTTAATACAAATGTAAATATTGTTTTTGTTATAGACGATATTTGACGTTTCTTTTCAGAATTCGTTTGTTGTTATAGACGGTATTTTGCCATTTCATTTCCGTTTATTTAACCTATTTAGCACTAAATTTTCGTTTACAACCCCTTAAAAGAAAAGTATGGTTTTGCATTAAAACTTAAAATTTCGGCTATACCGCACGCCCTTTTTTCCAGGCGCCCTTTTTTGATACACGCGGGATGGGCAACCTTGTTAATCATCATGATTTTCCTGTATAAATCGTTGGTCGTTACGATAAAAAATGTCAGTTAAATATATCATATAGGAGGACACACACAGTGATATTTGAGAAAGTGAAATGAAGTTTATTGGATTTACGTAAAGTGTGCAATAATTGTTTACAGAAAATTAGGCAGGTGCATAAATTTGGGCACCACAAAAAATATCAATATTTAGTAAATCCTCCTTTTGCAGAAATTACAGCCTCTAAACGCTTCCTTTAGGTTCGAGTGAGAGTTTGATGGCTTCTGAGCATGGACAGCTCTCTTTAACTCACACCACAGATTTTCAATTATATTCAGGTCTGGGGACTGAGATGGATATTCCAGAACATTGTACTTGTTCCTCTGCATGAATGCCTTAGTGGATTTTGAACAGTGTTTAGGGTTGTTGTCTTGTTGAAAGATCGAGCCCCGGCGCAGCTTGAGCTTTGTCACCGATTCCTGGACATTCTTTCCATCTGTCATTCTGACCATCTTTCATGCTTATCCCTCTCTCTCCTGGCATTTTTGTGCTGCTGATGCAAACTTTTGAAATGTTTACAATAAAGGTATTTTTTACTGGATGTGCCCAGCCGCTCCTGTCTATACAGTAACTGGCTTCGTGGAACTGCTTTTTTGGCTTTGAGCACTCCGGAGTATCGCTTTGTAGGGGTCCTGTGCACCTTTCTCTCTCTTTGTAGGGGTCCTGTGCACCTTTTGCACTGGACACACAGCATGATGGAACCACCACATTTTACTGTAGGTAGCAGGTGTTTTTCCTTCATGCATAACGCCCTTGTTATGCCCAAATAACTCAATTTTAGTTTCATCAGTCCACAGCACCTTATTCCAAAATGAAGCTGGCTTGTCCAAATGTGCTTTAGCATACCTCAAGTGGCTCGGTTTGTGCTGTGGGCAGAGAAAATGCTACCTCTGCATCACTCTCGCATACAGCATTTCCCTGTGTAAAGTGCGCTGAATGGTTGAACGATGCACAGCGACTCCATCTGCAGCAAGATGATGTTGTAGGTCTGGTTTGTGGGTTGACTGACTGTTCTCACCATTTGTCGCTTCTGTTTATCCAAGATTTTTCTTGGTCTGCCACTTTGAGCCTTAACGTGAACGGAGCCTGTGGTCTTCCATTTTCTCAATATGTTCCTAACTGTGGAAACAGCAAAAATCTCTCAGACAGCTTTCTGTATCCTTCCACTAAACCATGATGGTGAACAATCTTTGTCTTCAGGTCATTTGAGAGTTGTTTTGAGACCCCCATGTTGCTACTCTTCAGAGAAAATTAAAAGAGGAGGGAAACTTACAATTGACCCCCTTACTCTCTCATAATTGGATTCACCTGTGTTTGTAGGTCAGGGGTCACTGAGCTTACCAAGCCAATTTGAGTTCCAATAATTCTAAAGGTTTTGGAATCAATTGACAAATTTATGCACCTGCCTAATTTTATTTAAACAATTATTGCACACTTTCTGTATATTCATTAAAAAACGTAATTTCACTTGTCAAATATCACTGTGTGTGTTTCCTATATGATATATTTAACTGACATTTTTTTATTGTACCAACCAACGATTTATACAGGAAAATTATGACAACGAGGTTGCCCAAACTTTCGCATCTCACTGTATTCTACTACCACTATTTTATGCGCCCTTAGCCCAATGTTTGTTTGTTTTTTCAGTTTACTTGGTACTCAAATTAGCGTGCTGCGTTTTCCAATGTGCGCTTGCTGGATATTATGCTTTAGATTATTATTATATACTAGCGGACCCGCGGCGTAGTATACGCCACATAAGAGGGTTGCGGGCAGGAAGGAGGTATTGGGCACAGCAGCGGGGAGGGGGGGGCGGACCCCCCCCTCCCTCACCTGGGTCCTTTATCTGCACTCCCCCTCCAGCTTAAGCGGTGGGGAGGGGGTCAGACCCCCTCACCTGGGTCCCCCATCTGCGCTCCCCCTCCAGCTTAAGTTCAGCAGCAGCCGCCATTAGTAAGAGGCAGCGGGCAGGGAGGACTCACCTCTTCCGCATTCCAGCGTGCGTTCCACTGTCATCACTTCCTGCAATGCCGCCCACTGTATTGTAAGTGGACGGCATTGCAGGAAGTGACAACAGTGGAATGCACTCTGGTACGCAGAAGAGGTGAGTCATCCCCGCCCGCTGCCTCTTACTAATAGCGGCAGCTGCTGCTCAACTTAACCTCCTTGGCGGTATGAAAAATACCGCCAGGAGGGAGCGCAGCAGTTTTTAAAAAAAAATTTTTTTTTTTAAATCATGTAGCGAGCCGAGGGCTCGCTACATGATAGCCGCTGCTGAGCGGCATCCCCCCGCCCGCTTCATAGAACGGGATTTCCTGGAGGGCTTCCCCCGTCGCCATGGCGACGGGGCGGGATGACGTCACCGACGTCACTGACGTCGGGACGTCATTGGGAGTCCCGGGCCACCCCTCGGCGCTGCCTGGCACTGATTGGCCAGGCAGCGCTGGGGTCTGGGGGGGAGCGCGCCGCAGCAGATAGCGGCGATCGGGCAGGGGCCGGCGGCGATCAGAGTGCTGGCGCAGCTAGCAAAGTGCTAGCTGCGTCCAGCAAAAAAAAAATTATGAAAATCGGCCCAGCAGGGCCTGAGCGGCACCCTCCGGCGGCTTACCCCGTGTCACACACGGGGTTACCGCCAAGGAGGTTAAGCTAGTGGGGGAGCGCAGATGGGGGACCCAGGTGAGGGGGGGGTCTGACCCCCTCCCCACCGCTGTGCCCAATACCCCCTTCCTGCCCGCTACCCCCTCCAGCACGGCTGCAAGTCTAGGACCGCCCCTAGGGGAAGGGCGTTACTTCTTGCTTGGACCGGCCCTGGGGGCAGGGCGTTACTACTTCTTGCTTGGACCGGCCCCTTCTTCTTGCTTGGACCGGGCCTGGGGGCAGGGCACTACTTCTTCTTGCTTGAAGGTTGAGGCACGTAGCCAGATAGATAGATGCACGTATTACCCACTAATATTTAAACACCATACAGCTCTACGAAATATGATGGCACTTTATGAATAGTAATCTGTAATCGTGTTTCTGTGAGCACTAAAGCACCTATACACTGTGATCTTACAGTTTCAGCAGCAAGAGGCTGCCCGGCAAAAAGAGGAGACCCAGAAGCAGCAGCAGAGGCAGGAACAGGAACTGCAGAAGTTCAAGGAGCATCTGGAAGACACATTCAGGGAGCTAACCCAAATACATGTAAGATCAGTGCATTCCCTCTTACTATCTGCTCACAGCTTTCCCCGAGCCAAAGCTTTTTATGAATTCCTTAGGGGTTACCGTGGATTTCAAAAGCATCCTGCAAAGCAGCGAAAAAGCAAGGTTTCCATTGATCCCCGCTAGAATCTAGACATTGTTTTTTTCTTGTGGACAACTCCTGTGACCTGTTATTCTGTCAACAACAAAGAAAAAAATTCAGATAAGTGGGACTAAGCCCTGAATGGCCAAGTTTTCCTCTAATATAATAGTAACCACCCAGCAACACCATACAGAAAGAAAGCTGTACATTTAAAGCAAGACTCTGAAGAGAGTCAAAATCCATGTTTTTTTTAAGTCATTTTTTTTAGTCAAAATCCAGGTTTTAACTTTTATTTATGCAAAGCACTATAGCCAGTGCTAAACCGCTGCATCCCCGCGGCAAAACAAGGCGTTTATACCCTCAAATCACAGGGCAAAATCCACGACTTTCTTGGTCGAGGATTTTGCTGCTCATGGAGGCAGAGCTTTGAGCTGCAGCTCTGCCTCCATTCGCGTCAATCTGCCCGCGGATCTCTGCATCTCCCCCGCCCCTCTCAGTGAAGGGAGATTGAGAGGGGCGGGGAGAGGCGGCAATCAGCGGGGATTGACACGCGAAGAGGCAGAGCTACAGCCCTAAGCAAGAAGCTCTCCCTGCACTTAGCACAGGGGATTTGGGGGGGTATAGTGCTTAAAGGGGAACTGAAGTAAGAGGTACACGGAGGCTTCCATATTTCCTTTTAATCAATACCAGTTGCCTGGCAGCCCTGCTGGTCTATTTCTCTGCAGTAGTATCTGAATAACACCAGAAACAAGCATGCAGCTAGTCTTGTCAGATCTGACTTTAAAGTCTGAAACACCTGATCTGCTGCATGCTTGTTCAGGGGCTATGGCTAATAGTATTAGAGGCAGAGGATCAGCAGGGCTGCCAGGCAACTGGTATTGCTTAAAAGGAAATAAACATGTCAGCCTCCATATACCTCTCTCTTCAGTTCCCATTTAACATTAATAAAAGTTAAAAATATGGATTTTGACTCGCTTCAGAGTCTCTTTAAGCAAAATTAAATGTATGAGATAGATTGTATGTGTAGTACAGCTAAGAAATAGAACATTAGTAGCACAGATCTGAATCTCATACTGTTTTCCAGTACAGGAAGAGTTAAAAGGCTTACGTTATCTATGCAAAAGAGCTTCTCTGAACTCTCCGACCCAACTTGGGTCTAATACAGTCCTGTTTTCTGAAGCACTTACCTCAAGCTGTCTCTCATTGTGTCTTTGCTCTTTAAGGTTTTACTACAGGAAAGTTCAAACGATCATTATTTCTGCTTTGTTTTTATAATTTAAAAGACAGATTCTGCTGTTGAAACCACAACTGTGACAGAATGATTCAATGTTATAATAAAAAAAAGCTATACTGTATAACTGAAAATAAAAAGGAGACTTATTTGCTACTAATGTTCTTTATCCGTACCACACATACAATTCATTATATCATAAGGTTTTTTTTCACTTCAGGTTTGCTTGAACAATGGGCCACACTCCAAAATGCTTGCATGTCCTCCATATATAGCACCAGTGAAGTTAAAGGACAACTGAAGTGAGAGGGATAAGGAGGCTGCCATATTTATTTCCTTTTAAGCAATACCAGTTGCCTGGCAGCCCTGCTGGTCCTCTGCCTCTAATACTTTCAGCCATAGGCCCTGAACAAGCATGCAGCAGATCAGGTGTTTGACATCGTCAGATCTGACAAGATTAGTTGCATGCTTGTTTGATGCGATTCAGACACTACTGCAGCCAAATAGCGCAGCAGGGCTGCCAGGCAACTGGTATTATTTAAAAGGAAATAAATATGGCAGCCTCCATATCACTCTCACTTCAGTTATGCTTTAAAAGTACAGGCAGTCGCCTACTTACAAACAGGTTCCGTTCCGGGAAATTGTAAATTGAATTTGCTTGTAAGTCAAGTCATGTTAAACATAGTGAAACATGGATAAATTACTTTTGGCTGTTTTTAATGCATCTTAAACTACTTATAACAGTTTATACAATACTGTAATATAAAAAAGATGTAATAAAAGCAGTAATGTATTTTTTTTTTTCATGAAGACTATCTATGAAACTTAATTCAAGTCGTTTGTAAGTAGGGGACTGTCTGTATTAATAAAGGTTGTAATACTAGTGTGATAAAACAAATACGTCACTCTTTTAATGACTGCTTGTGTCACAAACAGGAAGAAAAATTAAGGACATTGCAAGAGCAGGAAACAAAGAAGCTACAACGACTGGAGGCGGAGCACACAATGGAGTCTGACCAGTGGCGGGAGCGACTGCGGCTTAGCAAAGAGGTATTTCTACTCCTGCTAGCAGAACCGGGACAAGGTCCTCCAGCACCCAAGGCTGAGACACCAAAGAGGGGGGGGTGTCTCCCCCCCCCCCCCCAAACACAATAATCTCTAGTTATCTGGCTTGCAGGCACTGCCATGTATCCCCCTTTCTTATTTATCTCTGTTTCAAACACAATAGAGGAAGAATAGCTGAGTGAGTTGTGCACCCCATCCTACACTGCGCCCTGAGGCTAGGGCCTCTCTTGCCTCTGCCTCGCCCTGTCTGCTAGCCTTTTGAAAGCCCAGTATACAGTAGGTGATGTAGATTGAAAATTCTATCCCAGTGACAGGTTAGCATGCGACATTAAGAGGGACATTCTCCAGGTGTTAAACTTTTGGAGTACCTAGACTATAACTTGTTTTAGATTTCCCTTATGCATGTGATTTGGTTCCTGGAAGTGCATTTCTCTGATGTCTAGGAATCCTCCTCCAGCTGTGTGGTTAGTTAGAAGTAACTGTTCTGCAGCTTCTACAGAGAGAAGAGTTAGAGGAGCTATGGTTAAGTAGATGGATATGTAGTGAAATGGAACATATGCTTCCTTGTATGTAGTTCCTTTAAAGGTAACTGAAGTGAGAGGGATATGGTGGCTGCCATGTTTATTTCCTTCTAAACAATCTGTGTTGCCAGACAGTTCTGCTGATCTCTTTGGCTGCAATAGAGTCTGAAACCGCACAAATGAAACAAGCATGCATCTAATCCAGTCAGAGCACTTGATTTGCATGCTTGTTCAGGGTTTATGGCTAAATGTATTTGAGGCAGAGGATCAGGACTGCCAGGCAATGTGTATTGTTTAAAAATAAATATGGCAGCCTCCTTGTCCCTTTCACTTCAGGTTCCCTTTAAATAAACTGCTTTCAAAAATGTGTTTAAGTTGAATGCATTATGTGTGATAAGAGCTTGTGTGCATTTTTTCTTATTTATGGTCTGTTTATTTTCTAATTCATGTGTTCAATCTGACAGGGAAATAGGAAGTTGTGGCCCTGTGCTATGCATTTGCCTTCCCCAACGAATGTGAAACTGACTGCGTCCTCTAAAAAAGTTCTCCTTCTAGCTCTAAATTTCACAGTGCTGATTTGCAAATGAAACAAACAATATGATTGGTTGATACTGTATAAGCAACAAACACGACTACTCCACCTCACAAGAAACCCTGTAAATAGTATCTTATGACTAGGGAAATAAAGCAGATATAAGACTGCCAACGTGAAGCTACCAACTTACTGAACAGGGAGAAAGAATAGAAGTCTTGAGCAGGAACTGCATGATGATCTGAACACAGGCACAGAAGGATAAATAAACGTATAAGGGCTAGTTTACAGCTTTGTTGCAGAATAATTTTGCATATCAGCTCACTGCCCATGTAATTCTATGGGCCTGATCACAGTACAGTACTGCAATGTAACGGATTGCGTTATTCTAACTCATAGCCTGCAGGTTTTGTGAAAGTCTATGTCCAGTCTCCATTGCAGTTCAGTCAGGCCAAAACCCATTGGGAGTTATTTCTAATTGCTGGTGATTTAAAAAAGCTCTTGCTAATGCAATGCTATGAGGGATTTTTATAAAATCAAATTGCTCAAGTGAGATCACACCCATTGCACTACATTAGCAAGTTTTCAAATCGCTCAGAAAATTGCTCCTAGTAGGTTTCTGGCCTAACGCATGTCACTGTGAACCTAGCCTAAAGTTTGCAGAGTCTAAGGCTCTGTTTCCCCTGGGGAGCTGAGCACCCTTGCTCATAGCTCCCAACTGTCCATCTTTCAGAGGGACAGTCTCTCTTTGGGAATCAAATCCCCCCCCCCCCCATTACTCTTTCTTCCCCATGTGTCCCTCTCTAAAAACTCATGTACAGATCTGTGTAAATAAACACATTTTTCAGGAGAAAAAAAAATACATAATGGACTTTAAACGTTATTACCATCAATTAAATTGATATATTTCTTATTTTTAGAAGTTAAAATTAAGGAAACTACTGATGGTAGAGAGGGCCAGTGTGGTCTGAATGATAAAACAACACATTGGCTTCAACTCACTAAGCTTTATCAAATACTTTATTGAACATTTGATTATTTACCTCATGAGTAAATTCTAATTTTGAATTCACTAAGGTGTTATAGATTTATCATGTTTTAATCGATAAAATGTTCATTTAATCTAAGTGAATTAAAAACTAGATTTTACTCATGAGGTAAATTATCAAACGTTCGATAAAGCTTAGTGAATTGAGGCCATTTTGATTCAAAATTATTTGTGATCTACATGGCGAGGGGTGTGGTTAGAGGTGTGGCAGGCACCCTTTGGCTTGAATGTTTTGGGTCATAGGAGAAAGGTGATTAAAGGAAGCAAAAGGGCAACTATCTCTGCTCCAGGTGAGGCTCGAACTCACAACCTCAGCATTGCTCAACAGATACTGTCTTATAAGTACTGCGCGCTAACCAATTACGCCACTGGAGCTCCATTGCTGCTGTTGGGGAGGTGCCTTTATCACCAGGACACTTGGCCTGTGATGCGTAACTCGTTAAAGAGTAACTGTCAGGCTGCAGAAGCTAATTTAAACCTCTATTCTCCTGTGTTAAACAGTTTAGAAGGAAGCCATAAAGGCATTATTGAAGATAAAAATCTCTTTTACCTTTGATGTGTTCTTATCAGAAAAGCTGTTAGACCTAAGAGGACGCAAGCCGCATACTATACTGCAAAGCATTCTGGGACCCTCCCCTCGGCTGCTAATGAGACGTTTCAGCAGCTTGTAACTCAGTCCAGCGCGTAGCACTGATAAATCTCTGGGGCAGAGTACACTGCAGGAGTCAGCTATTGTTCCTAGCCACATGGCTCATTAATATTCACTGCACACTGTGTTGTTCAAGTAGGAGCTTATCTGTGATCAGGAAGCAGGCAGGACATGACGACACATTTGACAGAAAAACATGGAGCCTGCCATGAGCATCTATCTCTGCATATACTATATACAAATTCTGTGAAATCCAAACGTGGACAGTGAAATGCATATGTAATGTAAGTACAGCCAATCTTTAGCTACTGATATATGTGTTTATTTTCTCTGAGACCTTATACCTAACAGCTCCTCTTTAAAGTGTCTCTTTCTTATCTGAAAAATGTGGGAGGTATGCCTGTGCTGTCTTTCTACTATGTGTTTTACACGTATTCCCTTTCCCTGCAGTGGGATTTTCCACATACCAATACTCTTCTCTCTGCAGTGCATTTTCTGCATATTACTTTCCCTACAGTGTATTTTCTATGAGTTCCAGAGGAGAAATTTGGGAGCCCGCATCAATAGTGGTGGCTGGCAGCATAGGTATATATTATGTATGGTAGTTTTTACTAGGCCAGGTGGCACTTAGACAAAGTAAAGACTGGCGACACAAAACGAAGACATTACTTTGCTTTGGTCTCACCAAAACTTTGAATTTTAAAAACCTTGAGCAGGTAGCTGCATCACGATGCTACGTGGTTACTTTATACTCTCACCTTGCAGTGACAGAGTGCAATTTCCAGGCTTGACACTATACGGCGCCTGGATAGTCACTGTTTGTGGTGCTTTCCTCCAAGGGCTCCATTTCCTCCTATGTACTAATCAACATACTGGTTCAGGCAGAAAATGAGGTACAGCACTAGCCTGCACACCAAGAGGGGAAAAAAAAAATCCTTCCCCAACTCCAGATGGCAATCAGATAAAATCTCTGGATCAACACGACCGGGAATTACAGTAATTATAGCCATGGATGTCTTTCAACGCAAGGAAAACATAAAAAAAAAAAACTTAAACGCAGATATGGCCTCAATTCACAGAGCTTTATCAAACACTTTATCAAACGTTTGATAATTTTCCTCATGGGTAAAATCTCATTTTGAATTCACTAAGGTGTTATAGATTTATCAAATGTTTTATCGATGAAATGATCAATAAATCTATAACACCTTAGTGAATTCAAAATTAGATTTTACCCATGAGGTAAATTATCAAACGTTTGATAAAGTGTTTGATAAAGCTCCGTGAATTGAGGCTATAGTCTTTGGAAAATGAAAGATCACAGACCAATCTTACCACCCTTCATGTAGTATGAGAGCCATACTCTACACAGTCTTTTCTATGGAGCTGAACTCCACATCAGAAAAAAATCTTTGCAAGATGCTGCACACACAGATGCTGTACAGACACAAAAGATCAGTATCTGCAAAAGATCTGTTCCTGCCAAAAATCCATTCCTGCAAATTGCAATGATAGTCTATGAGATCTGCATATCATCATACACACATGATTGAACTGACATTCATCTGCAGATCAAGCAATCATCCGCAGATCTGAAAATCCATCCTGGTGGATCTGATCTGCAGATGAATGTCAGTTAAATCATGTGTGTATGATGATCTGCAGATCTCATAGACTATCATTGCAATTTGCAGGAATGGATTTTTGGCAGGAACAGATCTTTTGCAGATACTGATCTTTTGTGTCTGTACAGCATCTGTGTGTGAAGCATCTTGCAAAGATTTTTTTCTGATGTGGAGTTCAGCTCCATAGAAAAGACTGTGTAAAGTATGGCTCTCATACTACATGAAGGGTGGTAAGATTGGTCTGTGATCTTTCATTTTCAAAAGACTATGGTCTGATGTGTGTATGTGGCCTAAGTAAGCCCAGTTTACCTAACCTTTCTTGGTGAGACCTTCCCATCCCACGTATCAATTTTGTTGCTAGTCTCTGCACCTGCTCTAAAACTGCAATATCTTTCTTGTAATGTGTTGCCCAGAACTAAATTCCATATTCCAGATGTGGTCTTACTAGAGAGTTAACTACTTGTTGCACGCCGTGCAGTACATTCACGGCCCTGCAAAATGTACAGGATGCACCAGGGCCATGAATGCAAGTCTGCAGCGGCGTTCCCATTCATAAATCTAAGTCCCCGATTCAATGAATATTGGCGTCTACGAGACGCCAGCATTCATTGTATCTTCCTGTTACACTGCTATGCATTACTTCCGATTCACCTGCTTACGTAAGTGAATCGGAAATAATGACTGAGGACATCTTGTGGCCAAATAGTATATTACACCAAAAACTTTTATTTAATAAAAATCCCCAAACTGACTTATAATTAACTATTTCCCTCCCACACTACCCACATTTTTTTATATATGGGGGGGGGGGGGGGGGGGGAATGTACATAAAAAAAATATGTAAGTAGTTACCTTAGGGACTGAACTTTAAAATTTGTCAAGGCGGTGGTATATTACTATTAATTTTTAATTTAGGTGCTTGTAATTGGTGATGAACGCAAAACTGAAAAATGCACATTTCCAAATAAAATATTGGCGCCATACATTGTACTAGGGACATTTTTAAAACGTTACAATAACCAGGATAAACGGGCAAATAAAATTTGTGGCTTTTATCCACAGTAGAACGTTTTATTTTAACACCATAATGGCCAAAAACTGAAAAATGCATTTTTTCAATTTTTTTCTTATCGTTCATGTTAAAATGCATTTAGGATAAAATAATCCTTGGCATACCGTACCTCCCAAAGAAAGCCTAATTGGTGGCGAGAAAAAATAAGATATAGATAATTTTGCTGTGATTAGTAGTAATTAAGTTATTGGCGAAAGAAAGGGAGGAGTGCTGACAGATGAAAATTGCTCTGGTCCACAAGGGGAAAAAACCCTCAGTCATCCAGTGGTTAAACGGGCAATATTATGCCATCATCCCAATTTTTTATTTCAGTTTAGTGTACAAGTGTCAGCACTAAATAAAGATGCAATGCTAACTGGCTATATGTCATTTCTTCTAGAAGCTGGACAGTGAGATGGCCTTCAGACAGCATCAGATCACAGACACGGGAAAGCATCTGTATAAAGATCACGATAAACGGTTTTCTTGGTTCTCTCCCTCCTGACATCCACCGGTGAAGAGGAATTGACAATAACACTCACATAACCCCCCCTAAGGTGTCTTTGCTTTCATCAAAAACTTGAAACACTGGATTTTAACTGACAATCTTTTTATTTCTCTGTTTTCTATTACGTACATATATGTGTGTGTGTAGAGAATAAAAATGTAAAATGTCACATAAATACATTATTTACAAATTCATATTCTCCTCTAGTGCAGACACTGACAGGAGAATAAAACGTCTGATCACATTTCCTTAATGTTTGTGCGATGATGCGATCACGCCGGACATTCTTCTGCTTCGGTCAGTCTCCTTGCATTATTAACACATCAGACAAATCTTCCACTCCTTGTAACTTTAAATTCTGCAGAACAAAAAACATAAGATGAGGCTCACATGTACTGTAACAAGCTCAGAGTGATATTTGCATCTGATATAAGGCGATTGTGTCATCGGTCTGGGTATTCCAAACTGAATGAGGCCAGGAAAAAACCCACTAGAGGGTGGTTGTTTTTTTAGCGTTTAGGGAGTGCTTTCAATTGCTAGCGATTTCCCTAAATGCTCTGCCAATGTAAATGGATGGGACAGATTCCACTAGAGCGATTGCAATCGCAGGAAATGCAGCATTTTGGGAACATTTCCACTGTAATGAATTGTATAGGAGCAAAGAAATCGCTCCCAAAAACGCTATCACCAATCACTAGCGCCTGCGATAGTGTTTTGTGCTCTCTAGTGGGTTCCAGACCTGACACAGATTTTACTTTTCCTGTCCTCCAGAAGTAAGCAGCAGCCAAACTTCTGAATGGTTCTGAGATCCTTTTTTCAGTAAGCATGCAGACTAACGCCAGGGGCAGATCTTGAATAAAGCACCTTGAATCACATGATTCCGACGCGCTTCTTCCTGGGGTGGCAACATGCTAAAACTGTAAGTGGACATGTGGCTGCCTCTCATACCACCTGCCGGGGGGGGGGGGGGGGGGGGGTTAGACCTGTGGCCACTAAGATACTGGCACAGAACGATGCAGCAGAGGAGGGGATGAGTATGTGTGCGCCGCTGAGCGAGCCAGGCGGTGTAACAGGGTCTGATGCCTGTGATTGCTTTCCTGCCCCATGCGTGTCAGCTTCTCACTTTACCATTTGGGCAAGACCCTTCTGCACATGTGCAGTTTGGGGAAGGCAGAAAAGGCTTTGCTTCAGACAGCAAATAGTCCAGAACCGCCCGACTACCGCCAGAAAATTAAGCCAACATACTGTGCACACTTTAGGATTGTCATCAGATACAATAAGGGACGAGAAGATAGGATTATTACTATATATCAGTACAGTTCCTAACATTTATATAGCGCTTTTGGACTTTAAGCGCTCAAGAGCGGCAGCCATTAAGCGCACTCAAAGCACCACCCTGCGGTGTTAGGAAGTCTTACTGAATAGGTACGGACCCTAGCCACCCACGTCAAAGGCAGAGCCCTTAACCACTACATTATGCAGCATACCCATTTTTACGGTGTTTATCCTGGTTTCAGCATCAGAAGCCCTTCCTATCTCTACAGTATATGTTGCTGTATATTGGCATGTAACCCCGCCCTCCAAGCGATGTTTAGCCTAGGCTAGGATGCCTCACAGCATTCTGCCACAAAGCACTCTGGAAGACCAGGTGTTTGTTCCTACTTCAGAGTAAAACAACAAAACATAACATTCCACAGTGAAGCACCACCTCTGTGATAAATTAAAGAGTGTAAATCCGGGTGAGAGGAGATTTTGCAATGGGCAAACATTGGCTAAATAATTTATAAAGGAGCATTGTACAAAATAAGTTATTTTATTCATTAAGTTATATTCAGTAAAGTAGAGCCACCAGAATTGCTGGGAGCCAGGTAGGAAGTCTACATGACGCTCATTATTAAACCTCCGCCCAGAAGTATATCTTTCGACCTCATTCACACTTGGGTGCTTTCTGCTTGTGTTTTTTTGATCACCGGCAATTGGCAAAGCGCTGCAGCACATGAAATCCTATCCTATATCACACTTTGGCGCTGTGGCGTAACAATAGGCCCTGCAGCCCCTGCGCCCGCCTTGGCAACAGTCGTCGGGGAGAGGGAAAGTCCCCCCCCCCCCCCCCCTCTGGGCTCTCCCCTCCAGCTAGTTACAGTGTGTGGGCAGCGGCGGGCAGATACATACCTTCTTCCGTGCGTTCCATCGCAGACTTCTCGCTCTAGCGGCTGACGTCATTTCCAGAGAGCCCCGAGGTGAGGGAGAGGGGGGAAGATGACAATTTCCCCGCCGACTGTGGCCAAGGCTTTCCCCTCATGCTGCCACCCCTCCAGCCCCCACAAAACGGCCACGAGCGGGCCCCAAGCGGGGGGGCCCGCTCTGAAATTCTGCAGGGGAGCCCGGTGGGGCCTAGTTACGCCCCTGCTTTGGCGACTGCAGCATAATTGTGATTTCTGCCAATCACAAGCTTGCTCTGGGCGATTGCGTTGTGATTCTCATTTGCTGAATGAGAACCGCAAAACGCAATCACGGCTAAATCGCTGACCATCGTAAGGCAAAATCACAATTCCGAGTGTGAACGGGGCCTAAATGCCAGAGAAAAATTTGCCATCTGTATGTAGCTTTAGGGATCGTTTCCATTAATGCGATTTTAGCAGCACTTTTGGAAAGGCGAATGCAGGGACATCAGAGTGCATAGACTGCGCTGTCTGATGTTTCCATACATGCGCTGCGATTCACCGATGAAGCGTGGCGCTATCCCAGTCATGATAAGTTAATGGGGGAACCCCTTGTAACACAGAGCCACGCTGAAGTAAAAGGCATAAAAGGGATGAAAAATAAAGTGCAATAAGGGACACTTTAATGTGATAGAAATCTTCTTTAGCTCAATTGAGAATAAATGGGATGTTTGTACAAAGCAAATCTGACATGTGTGGCCCTACTGTAAGATAAACAGCACCAGCATTCAGCCACATATACATCAGCAATCTGGAATTACTTGACAGCCGCCTCCTGTGAACCTCACAGTACACTTTGAAGGGTCATCATTACTTCTTTGCTTACTCAGGGTGGGCTACATTCCCTCCCCTTCTAAATTCAATAGGGCTGATTTATCAAGACAAGTCCAACATAAACTTCTCTACTAATGATACAAGTTAACAGAGGAACCAACCAATCAGGTTCTAAGTATAAGGCCAGGGGCCCACTACAGATCGCCAGCGCTTTGTGTAAGTATTTTGTGGAGATTTGAGGTGCATTTTCAGACGATATAGATATTGTATCGGACCCAAATGCTCACAAAATGATGCATGTCCTGCGATTTCGATTAGTGCTAATCGCGATCGCTCTACCAGGCTCAACACCATAGACTTACGTTAGCAGAGCAGGTTTTTTTTTGTTTTGTTTAAGTGCCTGCTATTGTCGGAGCTGAAAAAAAACACTAAAAAAGTGCTCAAGTGGGTTCCAACCCTAAAAGTTCAAAAATAATAATATTAATTCTGATTGATTAGTTTTCATCAACTCCACCAATTTGTCTCCAGCAATCTTTCCAATGGTCTTGATAAATCAGCTCCAAGTGTCATTCTTGAGTTTTAACCATTTGCTAATAAATAATGTGGGACCATGACACTTAGAAATATGTATATTTTTGTTCCTAATTTGTGAGCACTCTGCAAAGTCTTTTCCTAGCATAACTGATAATAAAATGGAGGAATCCGGGTCAGTATTTATAGCGGATAAAGTTACAAGAGTACATAAGCCTTTCACAGTAGACTTTAAAGTGAACTCGAGGTGAGGGTGATATGGAGGCTGCCATAATTATCTCCTTGTAAACAATACCAGTTGCCTGACAGTCCTGCTGATCTTCTGGCATCAGAAGTGTCTGCATGCTTGTTCAGGGACTAAAGACAGACACACACACACACACACACACACACACACACACACACACACACACACACACACACACACACACACACACACACACACACACACACACACACACACACACACACACACACACACACACACACACACACACACGATCTAAAGCAACGACTGGTCCGTCGTCACCTCCCGCTGGGCGGGTTTTCAGCAGATGGTACAGCGTGTGCAGCCTGTCAATGGACTGATAAGGCTGTTTCATAAACAGCCTGATCAGTCCACTGACAGACTGCACACACGCTGTACTGTCTGCTGAAAACCCGCCCAGCGGGAGGTGACGACGGACCAGTCGTTGCCTTTGATCAGACGTGTGTATGAGCCTTTAGGCTAAAAGTATTAGACACAGAATCAGGGGGATGGACAGGCAACTGGTATTGCTAAGGAAATATGGCAGCCTCCCTATCACTTTAACCTCGGGTTACCTTTAACATTTGTAGCTAGGAAATTGCAGTGTTTTTTTTTTTTTTTTTTTTTTTTAAACAAAACTAACGAAATGTATTCTGTCAAAAAATGCATTCAGCCAATAATGTGGGAGTACACGAGTGTCACTTTAAATCTGCTATAGTGGATAGAGAGCTAAAAATCATGCAGCTAGAGATGAGATTTATTTCAGGAGTGTTGGAGTTTTTCTCATCTCTTGACGTAGCATTTGGGTCGGCTTCCTCCCTACCTCATTACTGGTCTGTGAGGGCGACCATCATAGCAGAGAATCAACCGGAAGGCATGAAACACGGCTTGACTTTAAGAGCTGAAGCCTGAATATCAGAGCTCCAAAGGAATTGGCAAAGAGCTTGATTTACTACCGTATCTCCAAAGAGAATATCAAAGTGATCCAGCAAACCTGGACTGCTTCAAAGGACCGCTATCACAAAAACTATTACCTTTTCCCTATGTAACCGTCACTTACAATCCGTATTATTAATCTTGTGCTCAACCTCTTACTAAATAAAGGTTTTAGACTAGTCATCTACTCATGGGGGATTTTTAGGGTTCATTTTAATTTTGAAAAGCACTCCTTGAAAAACCGGCAGAAGCAGGATCCAACTGCCAGACTAATGGCTCAAAGATAGGCAAGTTGGTTAGTATCTTTGTACAGATTTTTCCAATAAGTGCTTTTGAAATAAAAAAAAAAAAAAAAAACAGAATCCTTCATGAGCAAATGTTCCAGCCATAAATGTGTCAGTAAGAGGTTCAGAGACATAATATCAAGTCGTAAGTGGTACTTACACAGGAAAAAAGCAATTTACAGTGCATTTTACTGTAGGTCAAATGCACATCTTGTACATATGTGTACATGTATTTTACAATTTATTTGTGATCCTGGTAATTTAAAAAGGACACCTGAACTGGGAGGGATATGGAGGCAGCCATATTAATTTCCTTTTACACAATACCAGTTGCCTGGCTGTCCTGCTGATCTCTTTGGCTGCCGCAGTGTTATTCACACACCTGAAACAAGCATGCAGCTAATCCAGTCAGAGGACCTGATCTGCAGGCTTTTTTAGGGCCTATGGCTAAACTAATTAGAGGCAGCGGATTAGCAAGACAGCCAGGAAACTAGTTTAAAAGGAAAATAAATATTAGGCAGGCTACATAGCCCTCTCAGTTCAGGTGTACTTTCATGAAAAATTGTCTGCCATTAAATGGTTAGGATTTGTAACCACCACCTGGGTCCTATCAGATCATAGTGAGGGTTGCTGGGTGGTTTATGATTTAGTGGTTGTGTGACGGCAGTTGTATGAGCATCAAGACAGGTCAGCTTTGGTTTGTAAAATACATTTTCCCTCTGGGAGCCTGCATAATACTGAAATCACACAACTGCTAATTTCTTAACTTTTCCACAAGCCACACTTTGTTTCGATCTAACCTAGGTGAAGGCTGCAATCTTTTACTCACTTTTTAGATGTGTGGCCCCTTTACCAAGCTGACCGATTATACTGGTTCCCTTTAGGCTTCTTTCCCACCAGGACGTTGCATTTTAGGGGACGTTATAGGTCGCATAACTTATCCCTAACGCAACGCCTGGTGGTGCTGGAGGACGACGTTACCAAGAGCTGCGTTATGCAGCTCTTGGTGCGCCTTTTTTGTGCTGTGCGATGCGGAGACCACGTGATCCCGCCAGCCAATCGCCGCACAGAGCGGCCGCTCCAGGAAGTAAACACTGCACGTCACAGTGCAGTGAATATTAGCCATGTGGCTGGCCGCGGAGGAGAAGGGGAGACGACCTCCTCCAACATCACTGAGCATGTGCAAACAAACGCGGCTTAGCCGCGTATAACGCACAGCATGCAGCACTTTCTTTTAACTTGCTGCGTTACAATGTAACGCAACGTGGGCACTGTGAACAGCCCATTGATTTTTCATTGGTGTGCGGTGGGCTGCGTTACAGGCTGCTCTAACGTGCGCCTGTAACGTCTTACTGTGAAAGCAGCCTTAAAGTGGACCTGAATTCTTGCAAAGGGCAAAAAGAAAACCTATAGAAATGCACCTTGTGTGTATTTAGAGAGTGTAATCTGTCTAATCCCTCCTTCATTTGTGCCCAAGCACAAGTTGTAATTTGATCTCTCAGCTGTGTCAGCTGACTGCCACGGCAGAGAACTAATTGGTAAACACAGGATGTTAATAGGTCTGCTTCCATGAAAGCAGGAAGTAGACACTGCATATTTAATGCAGGATTTGTATAAGCTGTAACAAAGAAATTTTTCATTTAAAGGTTATTATGCTGCTGTTGCGTATCTTCTAGAGCAGAGAGGAAGTTCTGAGTTGAGGTCCGCTTTAGAAACGGCCAGGTTCAGACATGACAGCTGACAATCTTTCCTGCATGCCTTCCAAGCACTGTGTGAAGAAAGCGAATGGCAGGCAGCTCATAAAATGATAACGAGAAATGAAAGCACACATGGGATGGGAATACAAACTGCTCAGCACTCACTCATCCCATCTACCATTAAAATTAATTAGCTCCTCTTGTTAATTATTGAATTAGGTCCCAGTTCACATGTGCACTTTCCTTACTAGTTATAAATTAATAAGCTGCTTGCAGTCCTGATTTTGAATGCATTTGCAGTTTTCTCTTTGGCAATTCTCCGCTTGTGAGGACTGTCCCTGAATGACTGAAATTCACAGTTTATCATTACTCATTATTCGTATCGTTCTTCTACATCTAGGTCAGGGATCTGCAAACTTGGCTCGCCAGCTGTGAAGGAACTACAAGTCCCACAATGCATTGCAGTAGTCTGACAAACAGTCATGATTCATAAAGGCAAATGCATTGTGGGACTTAACAGCTGGAGAGCCAAGTTTGCAGATCACTGATCTAGGTGCACATCCGTGAACTGTAATAAGTGCTTTTTAACCTGGCAAGCAGAATCTATTGAAAGATCTGCACGCATGTAAGAGATCTGTGTCTGCTTATAACTCGCTTTTCTTCCTTTCTGTATGGTTGTCTTTGTAAATCTCCCTAATGTTGCATCAAATGATCACTATCTGCTTTCAGTATTATGGCTCTGACATTCTTAATTGGTGCTATGCATAGCTACAGTTACATTTTTGCTGCTGTTATAGTGACACTTGGTCCTAATGTGGCAATAGTTGATGCCTGAACTAGAGATCTACTTCCGTAACGCAGTTCTGTACAGCATATCTTTTTTTCTACTACAGGTTAGAGCAGGCATAGGCAAACTTGGCCCTCCAGCTGTTACGGAACTACAAGTCCCACAATGCATTGCAGGAGTCTGACAGCCACATTAAAGACTCAAAGGCAAATGCATTGTGGGACTTGTAGTTCCGTAACAGCTGGAGGGCCAAGTTTACCCATGCCCGAGTTAGAAGTTGATAGCGGAATAGGCACAGGTAGGGCTGGTGCACACCAAAAACCGCTAGCAGATCCGCAAACGCTAGCGTTTTTTGAAAAGGTTTTTAGAGCGATTCTAGGCATGTTTAGAGAGATTGTGCTTGCTAGCGCTTGGCACAGGCAGTGGACAGACTGCTCCACTGAATTGCATCTGAGCAAAGCAAACATGAAAAATGATGTTTCCCCCGCTGAGTAACGCCACCGTATATCAAACGTGATGCGCGGTGTTACCAAAAGCTTTCATCAGCCTGCATGTAATTGCAGCCGAATGATGCTTGTGATCGGCAGCTGGGCGGCAAATGAGCAGTTCAGCTGAATGTGGAAAAGAGGCCTGATAAATATGGCCTTCACAAGAAAGGCACCGCTATTATTACAAAAATAATACAATTCTGCTGGTGATATGTTGATTTACACCTTTTACATAAGCCCTTCGTTAGTAGTAGCGTATTTGGTAGTGCTTACTAACCTTTTCATTAGCCAGATGTAAGAGGCAAGCAAAAGCCAGCGGTACGGACAGATTCTGGGCCATTATGGTGGGCAGTCTGTTGATGAAATAACGTTAGCATATGTTAGGACAAGAATAGTGCAAATATTACTGACCATATGAAAGTGGAGAACTGTGGTAATACCTTTTCTGGAGCTCCTTTGTGACACTGCTGAAAATTCTATCTTCTTTGACAAGGACATCTTCTATTTCTGCTTCAGGTTTTGGCTTATATGCAGCCATTGGAGATAAAACATAGCATTTAATGAATTTGGTGTAGCCTGTTCAGCTCTATATATTTTAATACACCAATCCTTTCTCCAGGAAGGCCTTGTTTACATAAGCCAGTCATATTCTAACTAAAGACAACACACTACACTTCTTTGTGCACTCCTTTGAGCAGACTGCCAGGCTCCTCCCCACATACACCCTCTAGAAGCCAAGATGCCCTTCTTCAGAGCCACACACAGCTTGTCTAAACCCACTCCATCCCTCAGAAAACACTGTGTGAGAGGGAAAGTAGTAACTTCAGCTACAGTCACTTCATTAAAGCCACAAATGTCATATGCGAGCACAGCATAGGTAGGATTTAAAGAGACTCTGAAGCGAGAATAAATCTCGCTTCAGAGCTCATAAATAGCAGGTGCATGTGTGCCCCTGCTAAACCGCCGCTATAGCGCGGCTTAACGGGGTCCCTTCACCCCCAAAACGACCACTGCAACACTTGGTCGCAGATTTGGTCGTGATTTATTGCTTCCTGGAGGCAGGGCTAACGGCTGCAGCCCTGCCTCCAGTCACGTCTGTCAGCGGCGCATCGCCGCCTCTCCCCCGCCCCTCTCAGTGAAGGAAGACTGAGAGGGGCGGGGGAGAGGCGGAGATACGCGCTGACAGACGCGCGTGGGGCAGGGCTGCGGCGGCTAGCCCTGCCCCAACCAGGAAGCGCTCCCCGGGTGTATCGAGGGGGATTTGGGGGTGAAGGGACCCCCGTTAAGCCACGCTATAGCGGCGTTTTAGCAGGGGCACACGTGCCCCTGCTATTTATGAGGTCTGAAGCGAGATGTATTCTCGCTTCAGACTCTCTTTAAAAGAACTTTTGTAAAAAAAGAAAAAAAAAAATCAATGCATTGCAAAGTGAGAAGTTAAGAAATAGAAGAGAGATCAAGAAATGATTGATATTCGCCATGCAATTTGTCGCTATTGGTTAAATCAAATTATCATATTCAGCCTGCACATAATCAACATTGTAGCAAGTGGCAGTGTTCTCACTGCCGCGTTTGCGGGGACCGCAAACGCGCTGCATGCAGGCGATTTGCGTTTTGCCAATCGCGGTCGCTCCAAAACCGCTGCAGTGTCCAGTGATTTTTCCGCGTTAATCGCGGGAAAATCACTCCCGCAAAACATCGCCAGCGTTTTGCGATTATAGGTGTGGGGCCTTAGGCCCCGTTTACATTTAGTTGCTCTGAGTTAAAACTGAAAGAAAACTGATTTTCAAAGTAATGCCCATGTTTTCCAATGGCACCTTTCATACTTAACGTGTTTTAACTGAAATCTTTTTCACAATGCACTGCTAAGGAAAAACCGCGTACTCTACTAACGCGTAGCAACTGATTAAGTATAAACAGGTCCTTACTCTTTAGAAGAGTTTCACACAAGTTTTGTAAATGTGGTACATGTGCGTGAATAATTTCAGCCTCATTTTACAGTTAACCCAAACCGAGCGTGATAAGGAGACTGCCATATGCATTTCCTTTTAATCATTACCAGTTGCCTGGCAGATGTTTTGGCATCAGTTGTGTCTGAGACAACCCTGAAACAAGCATTTGGCTAATCTAATAAGACTTCAGACAGAAACATCTGATCTGTGTGCTTGTTCAGGGTCTATGGCTAAAAGTATTAGAGACACAGGATCAGGGGGACAGCCAGGCAATGTGCATTGTTTGAAAAGAATATGGCAGCCTCCATGTCACTCTCACCTCAGGTTCCCTTTAAGAAACCAGCATGCATTCCCGGTTATATAAAATAGTCAATTGGTGCTTATATACTGTAGATAGTTAACTAGCTGTAGCATGTTGAGAAAAAGACCTTGTGAAATGTTCCCTTCTTGAAAGCTGTGCCTTAAAAACATTCCCTCTGCCTTGTTTGTTTTAACATGAACCCCTGTGCTGATACTTAGCATCTTGGCATACCCCAAGCCAGGGAGTACAGGCTAGTCAAGAGCAAGTAGACATGCTTGTCATGTAAAACCGGTCTAAAAGGTTATTTTTAGCAATTAGGTGATAAAGAAGTCATTTATGAGAAGTTTTGAGAATAGAGCCCATTGTGTGTTAGACACAAAAAAAAATTATGATTATTACATGAACCGCATTTTGATACTGCAAACACATGCACATGCATATGGGCCCTCAATGAGCCATAGTCTACCTTAGAGCTTTGTGTACACTGGCACTGTTACTTCCATAAAGCAATGTTGTAATATCTCAGTTTTTAAGAGCAATGTTAAAGGGAATTGCGATTAATAAAACACAAATTCTTTCAGGTCTCCTCTAGTGGATGAGCTGGAGGCATGATAACTATGCTTGATATACAGTAGTTCTGTGGCCTCATATAGAGGGAATAGTAGGGCCATGGCAGCTCTGCTCTTGTCTCATGGAGGAACATGGTGGCTTTGTCCTGGTGACATTACATGCTTGGTACTTCAGTTCCAATCATATCACGGCAGGGTGGCTGTGCTATTTATGACTGAAATCAGAAATTTCAACAAGCCCAATAATTGTTTTTGTGTATACCTTTAAAGTGTACCCGAGGCGATATGTGGCATGATGATAAATGTGTATGTACAGTACAAAACAATAACCAGGCTGTTTTACTTGTTTTATTTTGCTGCCTTAAACAGTTAATTTCTAGGTATGGAAACGACAGCTTCCGTCTTATCAGTAGCTTGTTGGGAATATAGTAAACCTTTCTGATAAGCAAATTACAGCCATAAAAGTTTTCCTGGCAGAATACAACTTCTGTGGGCAGGGAGAGATAAAATACATGAACTATTGACCTTTCTCTAACTCTGGGACACTAAATATAGTCCGCCACTGATGGTCCATAAAACATTCAACCTACTCTGTAAATGTTTAAGTATAACAGAAAACCCAGGGATACTTCGTCATTTTCTAGGAGTAGGAGAATAATTATAATTGTTAATGCATCAATTTTCACCTTGGGTTCACTTTAAGCTTTAAATTGCCTACTTTTTTTTCTCTTTTGACTGAGCTATGATGAACTGAGCATAGAACTGAGCAACTGGCACTATCTTCCATGTGACCTCTGATCAGTTACGATAAATAACAGATCTGAGCGCTGTCTGCTGAATCCTAATGCAAGCAGTACCTAACAACCCTCTATATACACAGAGGCTGCTCAGAATGTGCAGAGAGGCGCTACCAATGAAGACCGCTAATCCACCAGTTCCTCTGATATTAAGCCATCATAACATTCGTACACTGTAATGATAGAAGTTTTTCCTCTGTAATGTTTATTTTCTCCTCATGTAATGCAGGCCTACCTCCTCAGCCTTGTCTGTGGAACTGGTTAGCAGCCCCCACATGCTTGTCTTCAGATGCTTCATGTCCATCTTTTTAGCCGTCTTGGCATAATTGATCTCAATTTTGTTGACCTGTGTGGAATCCAGAATTATTTCACAAAACATTCTCATATGATCCAAGTTATAACTTTATGTCTCTGGAATTGCTTGTAAGATTTATTCCAAAATGTGGAATGGCTCCGCCCACCTCTGATGCATATCACCATGGTGGCCTCTGGTCTCTTAGCACAGGTGTGAGGTCTGGAGAAGCATTGTAATGTCTCCATATGAATAGCATTTTTTTGTGGGTTGATTGGTCTTTAATGATCTCCAAGCCCCCCTCCCCCCATTACCTATATTCTTTGCCCAAACATCAACATAAAATACATTACTCAGGACATGTTACAATCTGCAGCCATCCACCAATGAATGTGTGAATGCAGTGCTACGACATGTTTGTATGGACACTCTGCTAAGGGTAAGGCTGTATTATATACAGCCTTATATGCCTCCCTACAGAGTTTGTTCTAATAAAGCACGGCTGTAGAAAGCTTTAGCATTTTGTACTTACCTCTTATACTTCCTGGTACAGAAGTGTAGTCATGCCCCCACTGGCCTATACTTGGAGCAGAGGCTAGCTTGTAATTACATGGAAAGCAGCGAAAACAATCCAAGAGTCAACTGAGCAGGGCTTTAAGGACTGTGAATAAGACTATAAGCCAGCCACTGCTCCAATGCAGATCAGTGTATGGTCATGTGGGCTGGTAAGGAGGGTGTGACTACGTCTACTTGTACAGTTCTACTTTACCACACGGAAGTCTTGACTACAAATTGACCGCTACAGTTCTCTTCAGTGCTTGTCTCTGCAAACAAGCACCATAGGGAGAATGGTTAGGCTGCTTACGCTACAGCCCTACCTATAGTGACACTGTATCAAGGTTTCATACAGGGTCAATTCAAGCCATTAAACATATGTAAGGTTTTTTTTTTTTTTACATTTGATGTATTATATTTAGTTTTGAATTTTAATTACTAATGAATATTTCATGTCTGCCTGAGGCCTCACCTGCTTTTGTGCTGGCAATTTTAAGAAGAAAGCATCTTCTTTATTGTTATATAGTACTGTATAGTAACAGTCCAGTGACCCCCACAGTGCAGCATCAGCCACTTTATAAATAAGCTTTTGTGTTTTATTGCACAAAGAATGTTCAGCCTGTTCATACATTTCCAAAGTCTTTTGCAAAGACGACGCAATGCTGTGATGCACAGCAATGGTTTTCTATATTGCCTCTGAATCTCTTTTGGATGTACAATGGGTAGAATATCATATAGCCTGGCTGCTCATTGAGGGATAAGGCGGTAACCCCACCAATCCATTGAAAGCAGAGGCCTTGACTAATACCCAGAGATTGACTAAAGACTGCCTCCCAGTGGGAGGGGCTTATGCTCACTGCCAGGAGCACATCCCTTTGCAGACCTTAATGCAATGGCTATAGTTTGCTTTATAACGCTGCCATTACAGACAAAATGTTAGCAAAGGGATAGAAAACAGCCCCTTAATGTAGACGTCTAAACAATTTTAATATGCTGCACAGGGGTTAGTAGCAGTCAGGTTAACTGCACCCCTCACTTTCTGTGCCATAGAAAATCTCCCCCAAAAAGGAGGAGTCACAGTTGTCACCAGAACACTTGTTCCCACCTGGACTTTATAGTTTAGGTGACAATCATCCAGTTCACCTGGTATACGGACAGGAAGGGAGGGGACATTTACCCAACAGGGATACAGATAGCAATGCAATTATTTTTATACTCGTTTCGTTTACCAGATAAACAAGTGCTTTAACAATCATAAACATGGCATTCAATGTCTCAGTAACATTTATGGTTTAAGTACACAGACATTTGGTGATACCTGTTGTACAGTTTGATAACACAGCTTTTGTCCACCTCGTGCTAGTACTCTTATTTGCCGATTACTTTGGTTACATACTGGTTCCATCAGATGTATGCTGTGTGCTCTGTATTCATAACTGCATTTACTGCCAATAAAACGCTTTTTACTCAGTTCAGCTGGCTCTGTCCTTTTTCAACACTGCATCATTAATACTAGCCATTTACAAAACGTCAGCATCTCCTTCCCTTTTTAAAAAGTGTACTTGAAGCGAACCTGGGGTACAGAAAGACATACTTAAAGAGAACCCGAGGTGTGTTTAAAGAATGTTATCTGCATACAGAGGCTGGATCTGCCTATACAGCCCAGCCTCTGTTGCTATCTCAAACCCCACTAAGGTCCCCCTGCACTCTGCAATCCCTCAAATCACAGCCATGCTGTGCGGCTGTGTTTACATCTGTAGTGTTAGTCTCAGCTGCTCCCCCGCCTCCTGCAGAGCTCCGGTCCCTGCCCCCGTCCCTTCCCTCCAATCAGCAGGGAGGGAAGGGATGCAGGCGGGGACTGGAGTTCTGCAGGAGGCGGGGAGAGCAGCAGACTGACACTATAGAGATAAACACAGCCAGCTCTGACAAGCTGTTTGTCAGCAGTGTGGCTGTGATTTATGGAGGGATTGCAGAGTGGAGGGGGACCTTAGGGGGGTTTGGGATAGCAACAGAGGCTGGGCTGTATAGGCAGATCCAGCCTCTGTATGCAGATAATATTCTTCAAACCCACCTCGGGTTCTCTTTAAGAAGGGGTAAGCCTCTGGCTCCCACGTGGTCCTCTGGTCCCCCGTCGCCAAGAACTGAGAACTAATCACATCCAGGAGAGAGGGGGGGGGGGGGTTCCGCAGCAGGCCAGAGCACGGCCATACTGTGCGAGTACGTGAGTGCCTGCTCAGTAAGTAGGCATGGTCGCAGTGGGGGAAGCTTGTTTATGCTCGTGCCAGGAGAGGATCCTAGCCCAGATGTGCAGGAGAGTCCTGGCCAGTGGCAGAGGACAGCTTCTGAAGCCTCTGGAGGATCCAGGCTTCAATGTAGCATTTTTTTTGTTTTGCATTTGTTAGTAGCTGGAGTTAGAGCCAGTTTTGTATTTTTTGTGATTTCTAAGCAATGCAGATTTCATGGAGTTTTAACTCTTCTCTACACCATCCCACAGCAAGAAAAAAAAAAGGGTTGGCAGCATATATGAAGTCTCTGAAAGTGAAAACGATTAGACACCCTGTCAAGTTGCTGATGGTGTCTGGCTTCCAAGGCGAGAGCACTGGAGAACCCTGCTTACCTTTTGTGGTTCTGCAATGAGTGTGTGCTCCCCATCAAAGCCAAGCCTGTTTGCATCTGTTCCATTCTGCATGGGAAATTCTCCGCATTCATCTGTGGCTCCCATAAACGGGCCGCCATCCTCATCATCACTGTCCGCAAGCTGGTAAAACAAAGCAAACAAAATAAAAATAAAGAAACCACTGAAATAATGACATCTTGCCGCAGGGAATGCACTGTAATGACTGTAGTGACAAGCAATCAGTTCTGACCTGTAGAGCTGGGCAGAAGTTTGAGGTGTCATTGGGATTGTTATAATCATATTCCCCAATCTCGTCTTCCTGTTCAGAAGCTGGGCCTGTTGGAGCCATCCTCTTTATCTGCAATGAAATGAATGTCCGTTAATCTGTACACAGTGCTGCCATCAGCAGGGAAGAATAGAAGACATCTTACCCTGTCTGCTGGTCTTAAGCTCAGCTTTGCAATGCTGTCTGGGTCATAGTGGAAGTCGGCAGGCAGTGTTGTAGATTTCCTATTCTGATTCTCAAGTGTGCTTTTTGCTAGAGTCGTAGCAGCCTATACAAACATACACAAAAGAAAACAGGTCAACATTAGCATGGCTATAAAATGGGCAAAATGTAGCAGCTGTAACTAAATCTCTGGCTACAGTAGCTGCTTGTATTACTGTATCCAGTGCAGCTAAAAGTGTAGTTACACTATCAACAAATGGTACCTTTATATACAGGTACTGTAGTTGGCCTGAGGTCTATGATGCAAAAATTCTGGTGATACAGTCTTTTGTGCAGGTGTACAACTTTACTGCAAAATTTTAGGGCTTGTTCACACGTAGGGCGTTTTCGGCCTTTTTTTTTTTTAAGCGTTAGCGATTTTCAAAATCGCCCTAAAAGCGTTTGTGCAATGATTCCCTAAGAGTGTTCACATATGAGTGGTTCGTAGGCCTGAAAGATAAAATGAATTTAAACCGAAATTGCGATCACCAAGAACACAATTTCAGAATTGTCAAAGCGGCGATTATCGCAATCACGTCATTTCCACATGGGGGAAGTTTGAAGAAACGGCTTAAAACTTCCCCAAAGTCCCGGCGTGTGCGGGCCGCAGTGTTGGACATACCTTCTGCAGGATTCCAACGCTGTCCGTCCTCTATCGCCGGCTGCCGACTCTTGTGCTTGGCAAAACTCCAGGCTCCTGTATGTCACATGACAGACAGGAAGTATTCTGTGCATTAGAGCCTGCAGAAGGTGAAGTGGTTAGACAGGCATCGCTGGACTTGTGCTGGAAGCTGATGATCCAGAACTGATGCAGCTTGGGGGACAGAGTGGGCACAGAGAGAGACACAGAGGAGGCACAGAGAGAGACACAGAGACAAAGAAGGGGGCTAGAGAGAAACCCAGAGGAGGCATAAAAAGACAAAGGGGGCACAAAGAGAGACAGGGGGACAGAGGGGGAACAAAGCTTGATTTGAAGGAAATCGTGAATCGAAATTACAATTTCAGACAGAAATCGCTCAATTCAATTTTTTCCTAAAATCGTTCAGGCCTAGTGGTTTGATTCTGATCCGCTCACCAAAGCGCTGCCTGTACCATTTTTGGGGTGATTTGCCTCAATGGAAAGTATAGGGAAATCGCAAAACGCTTGAAAAAGCGATTGGTATAGCGATTTCCCCAGCACTTTTAAGAATAAATACATTGATTCTGATTCCGATTGTATTTATTTTTTTCCGGTTCAAAGAGTTCAGGGCTCTTTTCCACTATAAAATGCGATCGCGATTCCGATCGTGATTCAATTTCCACCATGCGATTGAGCTACTATACTCATAGTCCAGCTCAATCGCATACAAAACGCGGCAGGACAACGATTGCGCTTTGACCAAAATCGCATCGCAATCGGATCGCACTAATGGAAATTGCTGCTGCAGTTTCCATTAGTTTAATGTACCTTGCGATTTGCGAACAGAAGCAAATCGCAAATCGCAGGCTAGTGGAAAAAGGCCCTCACTTCCTGACTCGCGTCAGGAAGTGGAAAAACAAATCGCTCTGCAAAAGCGCTTAGAGGAGCGCTTTACATAAAAAAAAAAAAAATCACAACGCGCAGGTAAGCGGCAGGAGGCGCAAAAAATAATTGTGCAAAAAAGAAAAAAAATTCACAAAACGCTGGCGTCAGCGATTGCGATTCTAGATGTGAACAAGGCCTAATAGGGATAACTAATATTTTGAAGAGTTTTACTAGATCTGCTGATAACTCACTGCTCAGATGCAGGCCTGCTACACACAATACAATTTTCCTGTGAAATAAGCAGGAAATTTCCAACAAGTCCAATCTGCTTCAGATTAAAAAGCGTCAGTACGGTATTTAGAAATTAGTACGGCACAAAACTGATCCCTTTCTTAATTGAACAGGTTAGCAATGATTAAATGATAGAAAATTTCCCATCGATCTGATGGGAAAATTGCATTGTGTACCAGGCATTACTGCTTCCTAATTGGATATTGGTACTCTTTATGGCCCTACTAAACACAAAATAAATAAATAAAAAAAAGTGCTGCTACTAATTAGTTCAGCACTGCCCTGTAATGCCCCTTGCTGCCATTCTCCATAGGTAAGTGGTGTGCATAGAGCCCATCTTCCTGCCAGATGTTTTTACCCAGAGCTCTGCTTCATATTTTTGTGGGTCCTGGTTGCACATAGCAAGAAGTTTTGAACCAGGATGATACCATTTATTGGCTAACTTAGAGATGGATAAACAGTGAGCTTTCGACTTATAAAAAGCCTTCGTCGGACTGGTTCCTGACCAGAACTGAAAAACACAGCTTATATACACTGACATACAGAGGAGAAACATTCTTTAGCAAACATAAATGTAATTAGATGCCTTAACTGTTACTGAGGAGACTTTCCCAGGCATCCTATCTAAATTGATAAGATCAATAGAATCCTCAACATGACATAAAGCAGACTCTGGTGATGAAGAGACATCGTAAATTCCGAATTCAAATGGTAACTGGCCAGTTACCATTTGAATTCGGAATTTACGATGTCTCTTCATCACCAGAGTCTGCTTCATGTCATGTTGAGGATTCTATTGATCTTATCAATTTAGATAGGATGCCTGGGAAAGTCTCCTCAGTAACAGTTAAGGCATCTAATTACATTTATGTTTGCTAAAGAATGTTTCTCCTCTGTATGTCAGTGTATATAAGCTGTGTTTTTCAGTTCTGGTCAGGAACCAGTCCGACGAAGGCTTTTTATAAGTCGAAAGCTCACTGTTTATCCATCTCTAAGTTAGCCAACAAATGGTATCATCCTGATTCAAAACTTCTTGCTTTTACTCATGGCTAACACGGTACAACACTTTACTGGTTGCACATAGAATGACAGCCTACAGAGAACAGTAGGAGGAATGGTAAGAATAGCAGGGCAGTGCTAATTTACCATTTCCACTGTGAAGCCTCTGAGGAAAAGGTATTTGACCAGGAAACACACTTCAGGCACTTCTACAAGTCTGAAAATTAACCACAGCATTGGGCGATCATGTGTTACACAATCATTTGTTGGTCAAGTGACACTCACGCCAAACACTGCACATTATAAAACAGGAAATTTTATTTTTACCCTTTAGGGAGTTAAAGAGAAACCGTAACCAAGAATTGAACTTCATTCCAATCAGTAGCTGATACCTCCTTTCCCATGGGAAATGTATTCCTTTTCTCAAACTGATCACCAGTGGGCTCTGCATGGCTGATTTTGTGGTCAAACCCCTCCCACAATGTGATGTCAGCGCCTCACAGCTCTGAGGTCCTGACATCACACTATGGGAGCCTTGTTGCATTGTGGGAATTAACAGCTGTTTCCAACTGCCAAAAAAAGCAAGCATCTCCTTCCAGTGACATCACCTGCCAGCAGTAAAATGTCACCATGTGATAAATGTCTGAATGTAAATCAGGGAGAGGAAATATTTTGCGATGGGCAAACACTGACTAAATCATTTATACATAATTATAGTAAAAAATAAGCACCTTTTTAGTATTACATTATTTTTAACTGGAGTTCCTCTTTAAATAGGTAAGTGGAAATAGGAAGTGTCTCCCATAGGAATAAAACTGCACAGATAATAATGACTGTATAGTGCACACCGATAACACAGCAGCCACACTTGTCTGTTGTTTCAGAGCTTCTTTCTCAGCAGAGCAGCCCCTCCCATGTCATCAGAGCTCTGAGTATGCAAAGCAGGAAAGCTGAGCAAGAAGGGGGCAGGCTTGGGCTTGAAAAGACTTCACCAAAGACTGAGTCAGCTATAATGATTCCAGGTCAAACCTAGACTGACTCAGTCGGGGATTCTTATCAGAGCTGATAAAAGGCAGATTGAGCAAATAATGATGAAACTTAAGGTGCGTACACATGCACTACATCGGGCAACGACGGGTCCGTACACATACACTACTGTCGGCTGAACGTCCGCCGAGCGGGAGGGTCTGACGGACCGTCGTTGCCGGATGTAGTGCGTGTGTACGCACCTTAAAAGCAGAGTAGGTGTTTACGGTCATGTTCCCACTGATAAATGTAGTAAAATACATGAGGGTGCTTTGTCTCTGGTTCTCTTTGATAAATAATCACAGGACATGAAAAGTTAAACATTCTTGTGCCCAGACTAAACCAAAAAGATATTAAAAGTTGTACAATCCAGTATAAAATCAGTGGTTAGAGAAATGGAACGAAAGATTTTCATACTCTAGAGTAGTAAAAACAAAGATAAAAAGCCCACTTACCCTTGTTTTACAAAAATGAGTGTTGAAATTAATGTCGTCGTCAAAGTTCAGTTCAAACACTTTTTTCACCTTCTTGACCTTCTGCTTGTCAATGTCAGACTGAACTGAAATATGAACAGATCTATTAATGTCATCCAATCTCACTGAATAATGGTTGCTGAGTATAAGCAGGGCAATTACCTTTTTGCCGAGGCCGAAACCGCCAGTGCTCAGGCCCTGCCCACATGGACATGGTGCGAGGACTGAAGTATGAATATTCCCCAGGACAGGAGGAGAGCTGTAGGCACATAGTACCAATGTCTGCATTCGCAATCTGAGTAATCTGTGCTCTGAAAGGGGAGACAAAAGTGGAAAAGATATTATACAGGAAAGTGGGAAGGAAAAGTAAGGCCTTGTTCGCATTATAGGCGTTTTTGTAAAAATTTAAGTACGGGCGATTTTCAAAATCGCCCTGAAAGTGCTTGTGCAATGATTCTCTATGAGAGAGTTCATATCTGAGCGGTTCGTTTGCAATCCGCTTTTCTAAGTGGTGCTTGAGTCATTTTTGATACGATTTGCCTCAATGGACTGTATAAGAAAAATGGAAACGCTCACAAAATCGCTATGGCAAGCGATTGCGTGAGCGTTTTTAAAAAAAATACATTGTATTGGTTTCCAGATCAAAAAAGACAGAAGCGCTCTACAAAAGCGCCCACAAAAACAAGCGACCGTGCAGAAAATAGTCGGAAACCGCTTTAAAAAAAAGTGGACGGACACGCGAGCCGAACGCAATGTGAACAAGGCATAAATGAAGACAGTTTTGTCATTTTGCATAGGGCTACAATTTTCCCAGAGAGCTTCATCAAGGCATTAAAGCGGGATGAAGCCTGGATGTCATCTATCGTCTAACGCAGGATAAAACTATTAGCAAAAAAAGATATGTTTGTAAGTTACTGGAACGTTTAACACTGAGAATTCTATGTCCCTCAATAGCTAAATGATATGATTGCCAATGCAGTAATTATTAAGGTGCCCATACATTATTTGACTTGGCAGCCGATCGACCATATGATTCGATAATTACAACAATGAATATCAGTGCTGCCAACAGCATCCCGATCAATGATGCGACCAATATTTGGGCCAAATTTACATTTTATAGATATCCTGTAACCATGTTTATTGCCAATGGAAGCTGTAACCTAGTAACTTTCAGGATATACTGTAGATCTTATTGCCAAAACCCCTTCTGAACTCACGCCGACTCCATGGCCCTTATACAATTCACTTTTTCTCCTAGGTGGTATATTCACACCTAATCAATAAGATGCCTTTTAAGTCACCTGCAAGCAAGAAAATACTCAGAATAATGTTGACAGGGTTTTTTGTTTTTAAGGAGAAAAAGTGAACCTCCAGACTAAAAATCTACTCAGCAGCACTGAAAAGGCTCTGTGTTTCTTTAACAGTTTCACATCATCAGAACTTTGTTTTTCTTACCCAAGCCTCATTTTTAGCAGCAGAGCCTAAGCTCCGTCCCATCAAAGAAATCTGCCTGGGCATTTTTCCCCTGATTCTGTGCAAAGCATGAGGGGATTTCTGATGTGGTTCGCATTGCTTAGCAACTGGGAGGGGCGATCAGGACACAGGACAGTTGGAACTGTATCTTATGCTCCCTGTCACCTCCTTTCAACCAAAAAGATGGCTGCCCCCATGAAATCAAAAACATTTGCCTGTTCTTTTAAAACAGGGTGGGTAAGAGATTACCGATTTTAATTAACATAACTAATTTAACTTAATGACAGTATGTTGGTTTAGGCTGACGTTCCTCTTTAAAGTAGTATGAATCTCAGCATTTCATTGCTCTAAAAGATGATTTACAGCATAAAACATACTAGCACAAATAAAAAAGTTAGCAGAACAGCATTCAAACAGTTAAAGGAAACCTAAAGCCCACTCCGTGATTCTCCCGCAGCTTCCCTCTTTCAGCTGGATGTGCAGCCCCACACCAACGCATGCCCAGTGGCCGCACGTCACCTGGCTGAAAGAGGGGAGCTGCAGGGGACTGGAACATTGCGAATTGATGGTTTGGGCACACGACAGCTGCAAGGTGCTGGCAGAAGCCTCAGGTAAGTTAACTATTTCTGCCGCCCAGACATGAAGCTCCCGTCCGGGGCGGCTGCTCTGCTGCGGTGCCACGCTTCGGCGCGATCGCGCCCCCGTGGTGTCCCCCGGTAGCCCTGGGATCAGTGAACGGGAACATGGTTCCCCATCACCAATCCGTGTCCCCAGCAGAAAAACCGGAGCGCTCTTACAAGAGGCCTCAGTCTCTCTGTACATAAAAATTTCCGCAACCCCCTTGTGCTTCCGCTTAGCGAGAAACACAAGGAGGAACAAAAAAAATAAAAATCTCAAGGTGGCCATCTTGTGGCCAAATAGTAAAACCACATCTACATATATTTTACATTACAATTTACACATATATTAAAAATTAACTTTATTTCTCACACCAAAATATTACCCAAATAAAATTTTTAATGGAGAAAAAAAACAAAAACACAAATGGTTACCTAAGGGTCTGAACTTTTTAAATATGCATGTGAAGGGGGTATACGACGAACATTTTTTAAATTATAAGCTTGTAAATAGTGATGACAAAACGGAAAAAATGCACCTTTATTTTCAAATAAAATGTTGGCGCCATACATTGTGATATGGACAAAATTTTAATGGTGTAATAACCGAGACAAACGGGCAAATACAATACATAGGTTTTAATTATGGAAGCGTGGATCATTTTAAAGCTATAATGGCCGGAATCTGAGAAATAATGAACTTTTTCCATTTTTTTCTTATTAATCCTGTTAAAATGCATTTATAAAAAAAATAATTCTTAGCAAAAAGTACCACCCAAAGAAAGCCTAATTAGCGGCGGAAAAAACGAGATATAGCTCAATAAATTGTGATTAGTGAATGAATGGGAGGTGAAAATTGCTCTGATGCATAAGGTGAAAAATCCCCGCAGGCTGAAATGGTTACACTTTGGGGGGGGGGGGGGGGGAGCTTTACTTTAAACACAGCATTTTCTTCTTCAGTGCAAAGCTTATTTCCTCAACCGAAGAGGTAAGAACATTGTCTTTTGTTTACATTTCTTTCTCGACTGCAAACAGTATACATTCCTGGTAGTGCTGAAACTGACCTGTACACATGGAAGCAAAGAGCTGAGAAGTGATCACTGGATACATTATAATATATCAATACAGCAGCTATGCAATAAAATGCAATTGCCGCTTTCAGCGCAGAAAAACTGTACTTTGGGAACTTGTAAATTTAAAGCAAATATACCGTAACTGTATGGGTAATAAAAAGTAGAAAAACATGTTTTTGTTGAATATTCTGTCAAGAGTTTAATCCTGCTTTAAGGAGAAAAGGTGAATTGAATAAGGGATAGGTGATAGGTGGACCTTTTTGAGGATACCTACAAACAAGAAACATTAGAATTCAGAAGTAAACCAGGTGCTAAATGTTACACCATCTCTTCATTGCAGTATCATACCAGCTAAGATGGTCATAAAAAACTGTACCGCAGTCAAGAGGGCAAACGAATGTGCGGACATTATTCCACCACTCAAGCATTTATACAGGCCATGGGACCCCAAACTTTTTCAGTCAAGGGCCAGGTCAACATACTGCTGGGGGGCCGGAACATACATAAAATGATGTTGAAAAACATTACATTGAATCTAAATTAATTTAACCTAAATTAATGTTCAGCGCTGCGTAATATGTTGGCGCTTTATAAATACAATAAATAATAATAATAATAATAATAATCTAGGTATCGATTTCCCCCAATCATGCCCGGAGAACTCCCAGCAGCAACCATTCAGCCATGCGCCGCCAGAAGAACGTCTTTGTGCACCAGTGAAGCATAGGTGACAACCCGCCGTCCAGTTGGACAGCAGTGTCACCTGATGCAGAATTGGATTGGAAGCCAGCGAATGACTGCTCACTGGCTTCTACAGTATGTGGATGGGTGGGACCAGCACTGCTATTCTATATGCAGACCAACGAAGAGAACCCTAGGTGGGGATTTTAGAATGAAATCTATACACAGAGGCTGGGTTTGGCTATAGTGCCCAGCCTCTATTGCTATTTAAATCCCCCCTAAGTCCCCCCTGCGCTCCGCTCTAGCCCATAAATCACAGCCGCGCTGTCGTGCTGTGTTTACCTAGCTAATGTCACTCACGCCGCTCCCCCCGCCTCCTGCAGAGCGCCAGGCCCCGCCCACGTCCCTTCCCTCCAATCAGCGGGGAGGGAACGGACGGGGCGGGGACCGGCGCTCTGCAGGAGGCGGGGGAGCGGCGTGAGTGACACTAGGAAGGTAATGTGTTGCTACGACACGCTGCGTGTCGACTGAGCGGCTGTAATTTATGGGGGAGTGTGGAGCGCAAGGGGGATTCAAATAGCAACAGAGGCTGGGCAGTATAGCCAAACCCAGCCTCTGTGTATAGATTTCATTCTAAGATCCCCACCTCGGGTTCTCTTTAAAGGTGCAGTGGGCCACATCGATAAATTATACATTGTGTTTGGGGGCCAGTGAAAAAGCTTTGGGGGGCCGCATTTGGCCTGTGGGCCTTAGTTTGAGGACCACTGCCTTACAGTAACCGGAGATGATCATGTAACATACACCTTTCGTGCAAGATAAAGTTGTATAAAAAACAACATACCCTTTCCTGTCTGCCCTACAGGCCTCTCGCTGCTCTGCAAATTTCCCAATATCCTCCGCTTCATTCCCATCACACACGTCTGCATCAAAATCATCCATCACAAGACCCACGGGCTCCCCATCTTCCACCTCCGCATTGATATCAAAGGCATGGTCGCTCTCCTTGTACTTCTCCGTTAACACCACCACATTCTGTGAAAAGATTGTGAAGACAAACCAGATGTAAGATCTGTAATCACATACAGGTCACCAAAGATTTCAAAAACATAAATGTATATAAATTAAAGGGCAGTAAAATAAAATCACACTCTCCCAAAGACCTAGCACTCCGTACACTGGCTGTTCGTGTTCCATGTTTTGGCCTTGAACTGCATGCAAACGCAAATTTGATGTTTGAACACTTTTTTTTACATGCGACTTTGCATGCGCAAAGCACACTTTTTGTTTCTATTGACAACGCAAAAACAGGTGCAAAAATCACATGCGGCATCCAGAAAATTGTGGCACTGCTGTCCAGATTTTTCCTGGATTTCAATTTCGAAATCAATAGAAACAGGTCCTCTGAAATTGCATGGATATGCAAATTTGTGTGCAGCCAATTCAGACAAATTTGCATCTAGTGGAAAAAGGCCCTTACGTTGTGTTTATAAGCAGGAAACCCTGTGGCTGATGGCACTGATCCAAATGCAAAGATGGTTGCTGGGAAAAAGCAAGGGAAGGGATCTGCAGACTGTAGACAGTATGGACACAGCAGGACAGTCTGCACACAGAACTAGGGCTTTAAACTGGATAGTAGCAAAAAGTATGGGAACTGAATACTTTTGTAAAATCATTTTTCACCCTCCCATACTTAAAGGGGTTCTTTCGCGAAAAAAGTAGGCAGTTAAAAAATGTGACAGATGACAGGTTTTGGGCCAGTCCATCTTTTTAAGGGGGATTCTCAGGGCTTTCTTTGTTTTCAACAGCATTTCCTGAACAACAGTTGCAAAATCTAACTGACATAATAGTGTGCAAGTGATAAGGGAGGCTGGCTGGTATCTTGCTATTTTGGCAGTTAAACTGCTGTTCAGGAAATGCTGTTGAAAACAAAGAAAGCCCTGAGAATCCCCCTTAAAAAGATGGACTGGCTCAAAGCCTGTCATCTGTCACATTTTTTAACTGCCTACTTTTTTCGCGAAAGAACCCCTTTAAGGGAAGTGAAATAGACTATCATTCACCTTCCAAACCTTGGCTGGCACCATTAGCCTTCCAGTACATAGATTACCATGCTTCCTATGCAGTCATCCTCCAGCTGTATCAATAGGCTGGGAGGGAGGTGGGGCAAATGTCCTTGTATTATATCAGTAGGTGAACCACACCATACCATTGACTTTGGCAACACAACCTCTAAATCAGGGGTGCCGAACTCAAATACAAAGTGGGCCAAAATTGAAATCTGGGACCAAGTCGTGGGCTGACCTCAATGTCTAGTAGCCACCTCTCTTCCTTATAACGTTCCCTGGCGTCAAACAGCCCCCTCCATCCCCTATACAATTCCCTGATGTTTAGTGGTCCTCCCTGTCCTATACAGGTTTTTGATGTTTAATTCCTATATTTGTATAGCGCTTTTCTCTTGTCGGACTCAAAGTGCTTGTGAGGAAGCCACTAGAGCGCACTCAGTAGGCAGTAGCAATGTTAGGCTCCTTGCACACTGCATGCGATTCCGATTTTTAATCGTTTTTTTACATCCGATTCAGATTTTTAATCGTTACTGCATTCTGCGTTTTTTCCTATGTTTGTTTTTCTGTTGATTGCATTCAGGGAAAAATCGGAATTGCAAATCAGAATCGCAAATCGGATTTGGTCTAGAGTGGGCCAAACATAATGCAAATTGCGGAAACAACCCGAGAAGCGAATCTGATGACTCCAAGGGCCAGATTTGGCCCACCGGCCAGAGTTTGCCATGTATGCTCTAAATACAGACCTGCAGCTGAGATCTTGCTATTTCTTTTAGGATGTATGGAAAACATTTGTACCTCTGCTCTCATACCATAATCCTCAACAAAACTTGAGAAAAAAAAGGCTCTTATCTAAGCTAAGCATTAATGAACTAAATGAGAGTGAAAGTCAACTCTTATGTTTAAGATAAAGACCTGTCATCTGACTTCCTGTGACAGGGAAAATCAAGGCAATAAAGCGCTGTTCCTCCGACCTCTTCATTCAAAGGCATTACAGAGGATTGTTAGGATCAGAGGTTGTATAACTGAATTTATTCAGTAGTTTAATTACAGGATACAATTAACCCTTACACTTTTTTTTTTTTTTTTTTTACACACACACACACACACACACACACACACACACACACACACACACAATGTTTGAATTGTGTTTATTAAATGCCATTCCCAAATCTACATCGCACAAACTCCAAATTAGCCAGCAGGATTGTCAGAGTTGAAAATAAATTTAAGATGATTGAGAATTATGATGCAGAATTATATTAATAATTATGAAATTCCATTCTAAAATTGACTATGCAGTCAAAGCATTTCACAGGTCCATATTAAAGCTGCACAGATTTCCAGTAACATTTGCATATTCCTGCATCAACTTAAGCTGGCCACTAACGGTCCAATTTCAAGCGAAAAATCGTTCGAGCGATCAGAAATTTTGATCGGACGAAAAATCGTTCACTACACCATCAACTAACCAATCATTGCTTCCTATCTATCACGACCACCAAGAAAATCCAAATTTTCGTTCGACGAAAATTCATTCGGGCGACTTTTTTCACTCGTTCATAATCGATTGTGTCCACCAATGGAGATTATTTACAACCAATCCGATCAGAATTTCTGATCGCTGTAACGATTTTTCGCTAGAAATTGGACAGTTAGTGGCCAGCTTTAGAATCATTTTCATATTTCAAGTCAAGAAGTGGGCACTGAGCCAAAACTGTACAAAATGCTTTTTAGTTGTCCTTGGCAAAGGAATATGGAGACACAATAATGCCTATAGATGTCCACTGCAGGCAGAAGTATTTTTGTATTAAAACATTTTTAGATATCCGTGGTAAATAGATGCGAAAAAACACAAAACACCTATAGATGGGGCAGCATGGTGGTGTAGTGGTTCGCACACTCACCTTGCAACGCTGGGTCCCTGGTTCGTATCGCAACCAAGGTACTATCTGCATGGAGTTTGTATGTTCTCCCAGTGTGTGTGGGTTTCCTCCAGGTACTCAGGTTTCCTCCCACATTACAAAAACATACAGATAAGTTAATTGGCCCTAGACATAGGACTAGGGTGGGGATTAGATTGTGAGCCCCTCTGAGGGACAGTTAAAGAGACTCTGAAGCGAGTCTAAATTCACTTTAACTTGTAGCCATGTTAAGCACTATAAGCCCTGCTAAACCGCTGCATTCCCGCAGTAAAACTAGGGGTTTATACCCCCCAAATCTCCTCTGCTGTGTCCGGGGAGCGCTTCCTCATACAGGCAGAGCTTATGGCTGTAGCTTTGCCTCTTGGCGCATCAATCCCTGCTGATCGCAGCCTCTCCCCACCCCTCCCAATCTTCTTTCACAGAGAGGGGCGGGGGAGAGGCGGAGATCCGCGCGGTGATTGACGCGCATGGAGGCAGAGCTGCAGCTCAAAACTCTGCCTCTATGAGTAGCAAAATCCACGACCAAGAAAGTCGTGGATTTTGCAGAGGGGATTTGGGGGGTATAAACCCCTCGTTTTCCTGCGGGATAGCGGCGGTTTAGCAGGGCTTATAGTGCTTAACATGGCTACAAGTTAAAAAAGTTAATTTAGACTCGCTTCAGAGTCTCTTTAAGTGACAAGACAAGCGCTGCAGAAGATGTCGGCGCTATATAAAATACTAAAAGATAATAGATGTTGGCGGCAGTCTAAGGGTTAAAAAAGGTTGCATGTAATAAGATAGTGTGTGTCAGTGCTGAGACCTGTACTTCTCCATAAGAAAGGAGTTAAACCTTAGAAGACAAACTGGCACCTCCAGCTCCCGAGGGCCATAATGACTGTCATTGTTAAAAGTTTGACGAGTGTACCCTGGGCTCCCATCACAAAGTTCTGCTGGCAGGATTCTGAATACTGAAAACCACAGGAAAATCTAAAAGTTACGGGTCAAAATCTGATAAGGATTAACTGCAGTGCCCAACAGAGCATTCTAAAGCAAATTACAGGCCCAGAAACGTAGTCTCATGGATTAGACTTAAAAGCATTTTCTGCTTTCTCTACAGATTTCTCTTCAAAGAGGATTTACACTTTCAACTAGAAATCACCTAAGCATATTCTGCTGCCAATGACTGGCGGGAATCTTTCTGTTCGCAGTCTCTGCAGAGGAGCCGTTTGATCTGTACCGCTGAACAGCTCTGGGATTATTACTGCTTAGAAACTGCTCGCTAGACTTTCTCAAAATGCAGCCTAGTGTTAGAACGCCACAGCTCAGTATTCTGAAGTTATGCTATGTTGATGAAAGGAGTTGTGAGTGGAAAGCAATTAACTCCCAAGGGTGGGTTTTGTAACATGGAAGGGATCCAATCAGCAGCTGAGCACTGGTGACATTTGTGCTCCACTGAGGTACAGCTACAAAGGGGTGGTATAATTAGATCTGCTCAAGAGAGGGGGTAGAATAGCATCAGGCGGCACATCCGCAGTGACATGAACAGGGGCTGGTCCAAACAGCAGAAAATAAGCTGCTGCCAACTTAAAGAAGAACTTTAACGAAGGATTGATCTTCGTCCCAATCAGTAGCCAATACACCCTTTCCCCATGAGAAATCGTTAGCTTTTGCCAAATAAATCATCAGGGGGTCTGTGTGGCTGATATTCTGGTGAAACCCCTCTCACAGTGTGATGTCTGTGAACCTCATTGCATTGTGGGAAATAACAGCTTTTTCCAACTGCCAAGCACGTACCTCCCTCTGTGCATAGAACTCTCAGAAGCAAACAAGGAGATTGGCTCACAGTGATCACAGGGTCAGGAGCCAATGAAATCTACAGTGAGTGCGTGGCATTTATTTTAAACCTAGTATACGTGGTGAATGTACTTCCGCTGTAAAGTGAACCTGTGCTGTCTCCATCTCTAGTTATTATACTGGAGACAGGACTGATGGACAATGGTCTTCCTTCACCCTAGTATAGCTCTTGCACAGAGTTAACATTTTAAAGGGAACCTCCACTTCTCTACCTATTCCATGCTGTTGAAGAGTTTCCCACATGGTCCTCTGGTGCTCCTAAAACACCTGACATCTTGCACCTGGCCTGGCAGCAGCTAAAAAGAAATCCATCTTTAACAAGTGGATCTACCCCACAGTCCCCACTATTCAGGATGTTGAGGAAGAAATGCTTAACTTCTTTGTCATGGACAGGCACCTTACTGCATAAAGAAAAAGCAGCAAAAAATGGTCTGGTCTTTTCTCGTGAGGAAATTTAACATTTGGCAGACCCTTTCAAATACACTTCTTGTTCGGCAAAGAACACCTGAAAGGAACTTTGTGCCCATTGCAGCTGCCCTAGAGGTGGATCCATTGAGTTTTTGTTTTATCATTTTGCATTTACCTTAAAGTGAGCGCAATTGGGTGCATGTGGGTGTTGGAGCGAGAAGGGATATTTTGGGAGGCAGAGCCAGGACAAGGTCCTCTAGCAGCCAAGGCTGAGACACCAAAGTGCGCCCTTCCATCCCTCCCACCCCAGCAGTCACACACTGATTGCTATTGGACTAAGTGTCACCCCAGGGGCCCCAACACCCTAATCTCTGAGTATCTGGCTTGCAGACACTGCCATGTATCCCCTTTTCTTATTCATCTCTGCTTCAAACACAATAAGGGAATGATAGCTGAGTGAGTTGTGTGCCCCCTCCTACACTGCACCCTGAGGCTGGAGCCTCTCTCGCCTCGGCCTGGCCCTGTTGGGAGGGGTTGAACAATTTGTTTCTCCCGTTACCTGGACTTGTCCCTTGCTCTTTTCAAGCAAATGCTGCTAGAGTTGCACCTCACAAGAATTCGGCCTGCATACTAGGCACTGTACCCCACTACAAACGTGTGATTTTACGTCTTGGTTAATCACTTGATCTTTTGTATTTGCTTTGTTAAAATATGAAAAAAAAACTTGATTTAAAAAAAAAAAAAAAAAAGAGAACCTGAAGTGAGAAAATATGGAGGGTGCCATATTTATTTGAACCCATTTGGGACCGCATGTAGTTAAAACTATATAACACGTGTGGTTGCTTAAGGGTGGCCATTAAAGATCCAATCTTTGTCATCCAATCTTACCATTTCTATATAATATAAGGTAACTGCCTGAATTATCCATTCAACATAGTCACTTAAATTTACCCTTATACTACATAACATTGGTAAAATTGGATGAAAAAGATCCTTTGTCGCCATCAATAGCCGGATGTGGTGTAGTTTTAACGCCGCTGGCTCCTGTGCACGGGACGCAATAGAGTGTCCCCTCTGGCACAAAACTGCAGCTGAGGTCCATATAGCCAGTAGACACTTTTATTGGGTCCATCACAGTGATCAAAAGTAAAAAATGAACAAGGCTCTGGTCCAGAGCCGGGCCAGAGCCTGCTAGTCCTACGGTAAATGAATTAACCAATACCAGTTTCTTGGCTCTCCTGCTGATATCTTCGGCAGCAGCAATGTCTAAATCACACACCTGAAACAAGCATGCAGCTAATCCAGTCAGAAGTCAGCTAGCAACATCTGAGAGGCAGAGGATCAGCAGGAAAGCCAGCCAATTTGCATTGTTTAAAAGGAAATAAATATGTCAAACTCCTTATCTCTCTCACTTCAGATTCCCTTTAACTGCGGGCCTCATGCAAGTGTACATGCTTGTTGAGCGTAGTAACCAGTCTAACTTGGATTAATTCGCAAATTAGTGATGGGATGACAGTTGAAAGAAAAAGCATTGATGGGGAACCAATTTTCACAGGGTACAGATCATGCACATAAATGTAAAGCCCTAGTTCACCCTCCCAGATTTTGGCCTCAATTCACTAAGATCATACTGGAGATAAGGCAAGAGAAAACTTACCTCCACACAGTGAGAGAGTTATCTCATCTCTTCATTCCTTAAGTTACCTCCTCTGTAGTTAGGTTACCTCCTCTGTAGTGCCTGTCTTTAACTTTAGAATTCTGGAGTTATTTTAAGGATTGAAGTGTTAACTTTAGAGATCTCGCCTTAACTTAAAGACAGAAGAGTTAACTTTAGGTTTGCCTGAGGTAAAATGTTTCCTGAATACTACATGCCTCATACTACATGCCTCATCACCATGGTGATAACTCTAGAAATGTTATTTAAGACAGGAGATAAGCTTAGTGAATTGAGGCTCATGTCACTGCCAGTAAAGCTAAACAGTGGAGTTATCCAGTAAATGAGAATGAGCTACAGCTATAGTACTGCCACCCCCCCCCCCCCCCCCAAAAAAAAAATAATGTAGGGTGGTATGGCTGTAGTGCTGGCCACAGAGTAATGTGGGATGGTATACCTGTACTGCTGGCCACAGAGTAATGTGGAGTAGGAAACGTACAATTATCAGTACTCACAGGGAAGGACTGGCTATTTTCCCCATCCAATTTCTTTGACTACTTCCTGTGGGGGTGAGGATGACAAGATAGGGAGGAAAAATGTGGACACTGTCTTCATTAAAACTTTACAATCAACTCAATGAAAATGCAGCTACAGGACCCAGCCAGGTGTTTCAAGTACATTCATTACAAAAAAGTACCGATGTGTCATGATGATATTTACGAGTCTTGCTAATACATGCAAATGTCACATGATATGCATTAAAATAATGGGAGGCTGAATTAGGGCTGTAGGCATATTTCTGACACAGGTAATTAGAGATCGGAGTTTTATACAGATGTGCAACTGCACAAACCTCTGAAACATGACCTCTTACTAGCACAAGGACAAAATGGAAAGCACTAGTAACTGTTGAATGTATAAAATCGGATACCTTCAGGAAGTAATAACATTTCATTATATGGATGGATGTGCAGCGACTGATGCAGAGCGCAAGGAAACATAATCCGCTCCACAGTTATAACAGCTTGATGTCATGGCCTGACGTACCACTGCTACGCCGATGACACACAGCTATACCTGTCCTTCAAACCTGGTGAAAGACCCTACCCCAAAAATAAACTCTTGCTTAGCTGAGCTACAGGCATGGATGAATGATAACTGGTTGAAACTGAATGCTGACAAAACTGAGGTCCTATTTGTCCGAAGCCAGCACTCGCAATCAAAACCGCTCTATCCTAAAGCAGCACCAATCAGGATTGGGAATTCAGACATAAACAGCTCCAACCTTGTGTGCAGCCTTGGCGTACTTATCGATGGGGAATTGAGTTTCAGAAACCAAATTTCATCTGTAGTTAAATCTTCCTTCTTTCATCTGAAGAACATTGCAAAGATTAAATCTGATTCCCCCAGAGGATCTTCCAACCCTAGTTCACGCCTTCATCACATCACGGCTGGACTACTGCAATGCCCTTTATGCTGGCCTCCCCAAAAAGGACCTGCGTCGCCTGCAATTAGTGCAGAATGCTGCTGCCAGATTGCTAACAAACCAGCCTCGCCACGGTCACATTACACCAATCCTTCGCTCACTGCACTGGCTACCAGTAGAATGGAGAATACTCTTCAAGATTGGACTGCTGACATTCAAATCCCTGCACAATCTGGGCCCTGGATACATGAAGGACCTGCTGAAGCTGCACCACACCTTTCACAACCTCAGATCAGCAAGTTCTTTAAACTTGGTCACTCCCAGAGTGCACCTCAAAAAAATCTGGAGATAGAGCCTTCTGTCATGCTGCCCCTACTCTTTGGAACTCCCTGCCACACCCAGTAAAGACAGCACCATCCCTGGAGCTATTCAAACCCAGACTGAAAAGCCACCTGTTTAGCCTGGCATTTCCAGACTTATAAAATTCTTCCTCTGTACCACGATGGTTGGAGCCATGCTTATGCGCATTGAGTCCCATGGGAGAAAAGCGCTTTACAAAATGTTATTTGTTGTGGTTGTTGACAGAAGAACAGTTGGCTCCACCGCCTACATGGTCAACTCACTATTATGAAAGGGTGAAAGACACCTAAGATACAATGTGCATAATGGGTATACCTCATCATTGGCATCTCCATCCAGCAGCATCAAGCGAAACTTGGCAAGTGACGGGCACAGAGGACGTTTCTCTGCACACTGAGACAGCGAAGCTGCACAAAGAAACACATGCTCAGATAAGACACAAGGGACAGAAAAGGATGAACACATGTAAAATGCATTAAACCAGCGCATAAATCCGATGAGTAAGTTATGTTGTATAGAGGCATTACATTCTGCTTTAGATATATAATGATTACTTGCTTCAAAAGATAACTAGCTTTCATGAACCACTCAATGTTCATTACAGATGACCGTGACCAAGAATTGAACTTCATCACAATCAGTAGCTGATACCCCCTTTTCACAAACTGATCATCAGGGGGCCCTGTATGGCTGATATTGTGGTGAAACCCCTCCCACAAGAAACTGAGGACCATGGTCCTGGCAGTTTCCTGTCTGTGACCCTAGTTGCATTGTGGGAAATAGCAGTTTACAGCTGTTTCCAACTGCCAAAAAGACAAGCAGCAGCTACTTCCACTGGCATCACCTGCCAGCAGTAAAAAATGTCACCATGTGGTAAATGTCAGGATGTAAATCAGGGGGAGAGAAAAGCTTTTACAATGGGGAAACACTGACTAAATCATTTATACATAATTATTGTAAAAATTAAGCACTTTTTTTATTACATTATTTTCACTGGAGTTCCTCTTTAAATAAACCCCTTCCCCACTACAAGTCATCTCCCAGGTTATAATCAAGTTATGGCCAGATCCCCACTTCAGGTTCTGGACGGTCAGTATTGGATGGGAGGGGCTACTATGGCCAATATCAGAAACAAACCCCGTTTGGCACAAGTTTAAATTACCCTCACTTGGAATTCTCAATTTCCCAGCTGCTCCCCCACCCACCCCTCTCACCTCTGTCTGCAGGGAGGAAATATACAGGCCAGCCCATCGAGTGTGCCTGCAAGTACGTGTGTGTGTGTGTGTGTGTGTGTGTGTGTGTGTGTGTGTGCCTGTGTGCGCCTGTGTGCGTGCCTGTGTGTGTGTGTGCCTGTGTGTGTGAGCCTGTGTGCGTGTGTGTGTGTGTGTGTGCCTGTGTGCGTGTGTGTGCCTGTGTGTGCGTGTGCGTGTGCCTGTGTGTGCGCCTGTACGTGTGCCTGTGTGCGCAAGTGGCAGGCTGCAGTGAAAGCCGGAGACAACACACACAGTGTTGCCGGTATTTGCTTTTGTAGCACAGGCTGCATCTTGTACCCCGTACATTATTATTTATAAAGCGCCAACATATTCTGTGGCGCTGTACAATGTAAGAAAACAAACAAGGGATACATAATGATACAGACAATGAAATACATCAAATATGAACACTGATACAAAATACAGCACTGCTGATTACAATTTGATTTAACATGATGACTAAGATGTATAAATGTCTAACAGTGTGCAATCAATTAAATTAATAACATTCCATGACACAAAAGGGTGAGAGCCCTGCCCTTGCGAGCTTACAATCTAAAGGAATGGGGTGGAAACAAGAGGTGGGGGAAGTATACAGTATATGTACAGTCAGTGCGTAAATAGGTTATTTAGTGGGTGCATGGCCTAAGCTAGAGAATATGCTTGTCGGAAAAGGTGGGTTTTGAGGGAGCGTTTAAAGATTTCAATTACATTTGCAGAAAGATGAGAGAAACCGACACAGACTGCTGCTTCTCACTTTGGCTGCAGTAGCCTGGCCACTTCATGTATTGGATGACCAGATCGTGAACGTGCATACCGTGACATTCACAAAGATCTCTGAAGCTCCAGTGATTAAGTCATGCTGGTTTTTCAGTCTGTCTCCATGAGCTTCTGATGGCCACCGCCTTATCGCAGCAGCTCAGTGTTCTCCTGTCACGTCTGGGAGGGGTGAGGTGCTCACTGACTCCCTTTCTTCACATCTTGTTTGATGAGGAGGTGTAGAACCCCAATGAGTGAGTGGGGGGGCTGGGAGTAAAGTTATTTTTCAAACTGGGCTATAAACTCTTGCACTGGGCTAACTCCATGCCTGTCTGTATTTCCTACAAGTCTCTGTTCACACCAAAAGTGGAGCAGATTGGTGCTCACTGATCTGCACTGCCTAACCCCCACCCCTGCCCAGGATTTACATTCAGTACTGCAGCACTAATCACCTCTGCTCACGGAGCTGTGTACAAAGTGTGCATGGACGACCTTCTGTATTATTGAAAGGATTGTCAGCACACCACTGTCTATAGCACACACACTTTATTGTGCCAGTCTCCACAAAAGTAGTCCAACAATTGTTTCGGGGGCCACGCAGGGTCTCCCTTTATCAAGGCATGTGGTTACATGGCATCTCTACATCAATCACCTTTTTATATCAAATAACCCCTAAAACGCCCCACCCCAAAAGAGTGACCTCACCGAACCATCATATTGATTGACAGGAGTAAACAATGAACATTTCCCACATGTCACTTGCAATCAAGAAAACATTCAGGTTCTAAAGATATCACAGTGCACACAGTACTACTGGACCCATAGATCTTACCATCCAGATGTGCCCATATTGTCCCAGGTGCTGTTTACTGCCAATTGTGCAGAGATCATTTAAATCCAGCGCAGCCCCCCGGCCGTTATGCCCAGAGTTACCGATCAAATCAGTTGGCTGCAGGCAGCTCATTCCACCTCCGCTCGCTACTATGATGTGGGATGTGGGTGGGGCTTAGTACCCATACTTAATTCCCACTTTTAGCTTTAACCAATTTATGTATTAATGGATTGGACTATTACAAAAATTGTAAAATTTTAAATACATGTAAAAACACAAATAAAAAGAACATTTCTTTTAGAGTAAAATGAGCCATAAATTACTTTTCTATGTTGCTGTCACTTTCAATTGGTAGTAGAAATCTGACAGAACCAAATCGGTTTTGGACTAGCCCATCTCATGGGGGATTATCTGTCCACCTGCACACACACACAAAAAAAAAAAACGCAGCAAGCAGAGAAGCTGGCTAGCTTATTTGTAAAAATCCTTTTCAAGGGGTTTCTTTATAAAGAACTAGCATTGCCCGGGTATGTATTTGGCTGGTGTCAGCTCCGCCCACTTTTTCTAACCCTAACACGCACTCAATGACCAAGTTTGTGAGCTTTGGCATCAATTTGTATATACTCATAGAAATTAAATAAATTAGATTGGCGGTTTGTGACTCCACCCCTCTCCAGCATTTGAACCCTGGTCACCCAATGACCAACTGTAGACGGTTTGAGGCATCGGCTATTAACAGTGTACAAATGGCAGCAATTTAAATATTCCCCCTGAAAATAAACAGGTGAATTTTGATTGGCTATTATAGACTCCACCCACTTACCTGAATATCAATCTCAGTCACCCAGTGACCATCTGGGCAAAGTTTGAGAACCCTACCATTAACAGTGTAAGAAGGCCTGCAGTTTATATTTTTACAGTGAAGTTTGTTTTTGGCTCTGCCCACTTTTTGTAACCTGAACACACAGTCACTCAATGACCAAGTTTGTGAGCTTTCGGGTCCTTGGCATCGTTAAAAACAAATCTGATTGGCTGTTTGTGTCTCCACCCCCTTTTCTGAATTTGGAAAAAATGTTTGGAAATCAATCGGAAAGCAAATCGAACATGTTGGAAATAATCGATCTGACAGTAAATCGACCAGAAAATCTCAGAGTGTGTACCCAGCATAAGGGGGATTCTCAGGGCTTTCTTTGTTTTCAACAGCATTTCCTGAACAGCAGTTGCAAAATCTAACTGACATAATAGTGTGCAAGTGAATAGGGAGGCCGGCTGGTATCTTGCTATTTTGGCAGTTAAACTGCTATTCAGGAAATGCTGTTGAAAACAAAGCAAACCCTTGAAATACCCTATGAGGAGATGGATTGTCCCAAAACCAGTCGGTTCTGTCAGATTTTAAATGCCTAATTTTTTTCGCGATAGTGGTCCTTTAAGGCTTTACACAGTGCTTAGCAGAGTATACTGATATGGCAGTTAAGCAGACCTACGTTTCATTTCAGTTGTGTCAGCTGTCCCTGGTGAGGGAACCGTCTCCTCTTGGATGGTGGAAAGAGGTATCACATAATTGTCAAAATGCAGCTCGCTTTGGTAAGAGGAACAGCGCAGAGCAGTCAGGAAAACACCCACCGTACTGCTTTCATCAAACGAGGCCGCTGCCTTCTGAAACAGGGGGTCAACCTGCAGAAAAGAGAGGGTACCAGTAAATAACACAAGTCTACATTCAGACATCCGCAGGGATTCCTGGTGATTGAATATATTTCTTCATCAGCCAATCAACACAGGGGATTTCATGTAAAAACATTGCACATATACATTTAAAAGTGGAATTCCACCTTTATTGAGAAACAATCCTTTCAGTCCAGCTCTACAAATGGTTAGGAATGTATAGTGTACTGGTTAATGGCACCGCCTTTGACATGGGAGACCAGGTTTCAAATCCTGGCTAGGGTCTGTACCTTTTTCAGTAAGGAGTTCAAGGCAAGACTCCCTAACACTGCAGGGTGGCCTCTTGAGTGCTGCAGCTCTTGAGCGCTTTGAGTCCGACAGGAGAAAAGCGCTATACAAAGGTTCGGATTATTATTATGATAACTGGTACATATTATTGCAAATTGCTAATGTTGCATTTTTGAATTGATACAGTCCACTACTCCACACCAGTGTTCTTAGAATTTTTTTCCAGCCAGGTGGCATGAAAAAGCAGGCTTATGGGGCGCAACAGGGGAATAAAGGGCCAACACGACTCTGCTTACAGCTTAAGAGGGATGAGGAGCTGATGACAGCCGGGTGCTCACCAAAATTAGCCGAGTGGAGCACCCAACTAAAAGAGCCTGAGTAGAACACTGCACTACTTATACAGGCGCTGTGAAGACTGGGAGTGTCAAAGCCCCCCGCTAGCCACTCAGTTTATGTAGATGTGGAAAATAAGCAATAAATGTTTCTGCTGTCGATTACGCATACAGTAGGAAAAATGTAGCTGAGCTAATTGGGTCGGTGTCCACTTAAAAAAAATACATAAACAGCCAACATGATTGGATCATTCAAGAAAAGGATATAAATTCGGTTTCAAACCATTTGGGAAAAAAAAAAAACAATAGCTTCAGACATAGATTGGACACATTGGTAAAGATCATCTGTACATAGGTTGTGCCATCTGTATGCATGGATGAATAAGAGCTTGCTTAACCACTTAAGGACCACGTGATTTTCTTCTGATCGGTGCTGCGTGGACTCTCCAGCCCACAGCACAGATCAGGTTGCAGCCAGGGCGATCAGACTTCCCCCCCCTTTTTTCCCCACTAGGGGGATGTCATGCTGGGGGGGTCTGATCGCCGCCGGCTGCCCGCACTTTCCGGGGGGGGGGCTCTTCAAAGCCCCCCTCCGCAGCGCTTTCCGCCCTCCCCGGCTTTCACTCCCTCTCCCTTACCCTGTGAGCGGCGCAGGACGGAGTTCCGTCCTGCGCCGGATAGGATAGGCTTCTGCCTATCAGATGCCGGCGATCCCCGGCCAATCAGAGGCCGGGGATCGGCGATCTACGTCACGGCGCTGCTGATGTGTGTGATGTAAACAGTGGGGATTTCTTCCCCGGATGTTTACATTATGCGTGCGAGCCGCGATCGGCGGCTCGCACACTGTTCACGGAGACAGTCTCCGTGAACTAGCATGGAAAGGCCGCTCGATCCGGCCGTTTCCATGCTATACCACTAACGACCCGCCGACGCCTATGGGCGTTAGGCGGTCAAAAGACAGGGGGGGGGGGGGGGGGAGAGAAGGTAATATACCACTGAATTACATCGGTCATATGACTGTATGGAGATTTGACTGCCTGCATTAAAGGACAACTGAAGTGAGAAGAATATGGATGATGCCATATTTATTTCCTTTTAAACAATACCAGTTGCCTGGCAGCCATGCTGATCTTTTTGGCTGCAGTAGTGTCTGAACATTAGAAACAAGCATGCAGCTAATCTTGTCAGATCTGACAATAATTACGGAAACACCTGCTCTGCTGCATGCTTGTTCAGGGTTTATGGTTAAAAGTTTTAGAGGCAGAGGATCAGCAGGATAGCCAGGCAATTAGTATTGCTTAAAAGGAAATAAATATGGCAGCCTCCATAGTCCTCTCGCTACAGTTGCCCTTCAAGTTTTACTGAATGTGAATGAGCCTCCTTTAAAAGGAACCTAAAGTGAGCAGATGTGGAGGCTGACCTTTAATTTTAAACAATACCAGTTCTGCTGATCTTCTGCCTCCAATATTTTTAAGGCACAGACCTTAAACAGGGATGCCGATCTGTTTCTCACCAAAATCTGACAAGATTAAACCCATGTCAGTTTCAGGTGTGTGATTCAGACACTACTGATGCATCAAAGATCAGCAGGACAGCCAGGCAACTGGTATGGTTTAAAAAGAAACTAAATATGGCAGCCTGAACTTACCTCTTGCTCCAGGGTACCTTCAAATATTGAAAGTGCTATTTGAGGAAGTCCCACGCGGCTCTGTAGGAGGATGGCTAGTCAGAGTTGCCCAGAAGTTAGATTGGTTAGCTCTCATACTGAACAATACATTTTTACCACTTGCAGTATGTGGTGGAGCACAGCACCCTGCATGACACAAATGACTTAGTTCAAAGCACAGACACACCTGATCAACACGGTCCGATGCTGAACGAGTGATATTGTTCATATTCTGTTCTATCGTTTCCACGGAGTGTTGCCGCTTTCTGGATCTGGCATTTTGAGGCCCTTTATCGGCATCAGCTGCAACAATAGCAAACAGTAATGCACCGATCAATAATTACACAGGCGTATGCACAATGGCTATAATAGTAACACTTTTGGTATAATAGAATATAATACTGCAGCTGTGAGTGCTTTCATAGCAGGCTCTCCTATTTCATTATGCATGCAAGCATTACACAGTACAGTGCCCGTGTCGCTGTCACAACTGCTGCAAACACAGCAGCTGGGAATTAGACCTCATTTTCTGGCTTCTTGCCTACTCTCTAAGTTTGACAAAAACTGCAAAAATGCTTACCGTGGATTTTTTTGGGTAAACAGCACATTTTTTCAAGGAGTTTAGGAAACAAGTGATTTGGTTTATTTTCAATGTGCCTCTCCTGTCAGGAACCATTTCCACTCGAGTGCCGCAGCAGTTTCCGAATTGGATGGGACCCTGTGCTGGTGCAATGCTGCAGCTTAATCGCTATAGCCCTGCACTGCTATAGGCATTTGGATGTGTGCTGCGGTATACTGCAGTATGCTGTCCAAAATGTAAAAGGAACCTGCACATGCGCTGTACAAGAAACGCTCGTACTGCACATCATGAACGAGGACGCACGCATCCAGCGCCACGCGGGTGCAGTGGCCAGCGACAGGCTCGGTCACCAAAATTGAAAAATTAGCTGCAGCAGGGGGCCGGACTATCATTTTGTCCGGGCACGGGGGGCTGGTTGAAGCCCCAGGTAAGTGAGACTTGCTCACTCATTGCTGCAGGAGACTCTTCACTAGAATGCCAGATCGCATGCAAATTGAATGCAAAATGTGTTCAGGTTGTAAGTGGACCTATCAAATGCATTTCCTGCAGTTTTTTGCTGGCCTAATATCAAGTTGCATAGAAGTTGAAATTATATGCATCCCTCATTGACCAACTTTTTTTTTCAGAGGTCTTCAAGTGGGTAAATCTTTTTATTGGCCTGTCTAATCAGGCCCGATTTGGTAGGGCAGAGAAAAGTGTTCTTTAATCTGAACATACAAGTGTACTGAGTTACTTTATTCTCCCTACTCAGTTCATCAGCATATACCCACATCTCTTCACACTTTCTATGATTTACACAGCAGCTGCTAATGTTTTACTGGCTGAGGAAGTCGGCACAGTCCCACGAAACACATCACAATTTTTGGAGTACACAAAAGTTTTTGATGACAAATCTCTTGCTGAATCTATGGGGAGGTAAGTGGTACTGCCCCCGATTTTAACTTATTAAAATCTGATTGGTGCCTCTGTTCAATCTGTATACCATTCCCAGACTGGCTGTCCACTTCAGCAAGTGGGGGTTACGCCACTTCAAATGACAAAAAGCTTGATTGAAGGAGGAAAGAAGCAATATTTCTTACAAACTCTTTCAGATCCTCATTTCCTAGCGGCACCCTAAGCTCAATTTAATGTTACATTACAGCCTTTGGCTGGATTCACAGTGGTCCATTACATAACGCATGTGTTATAACGAGTGGGTACTGCAATGAAGACTGGACAGACTTTAATATAAAGCTAGCATGCAGAGAGTTAGAGTAACGTGATCAGTTACAACGCAGTACTGTGAGCAGGCCTATAGAATTGTATGGGCAATGAGCTGACATGCAGAAATATTCTGCAACCTAACCAAGCACTATGAACTAGCCCTTTGGCTTTCACAGGAACAGACGTTTTCTTTTATTTATCAAAACACCAACATGTTGCACAAGGTTGTACATGAAAACTTGTATGCAAATGAAAAACCTATAACCAAAATATGAAGTAAAAAATAAATAAATATTGTAAATTAAACCTATGGGGGGGGGGGGGGGGGGCTAAATTACCTGCCAGTGACCCCGTTCCTGCTGCTCATCTTTCTGTTCCCTCCCATTATCCCATTCCCCGCCTCTATTTTAATTGGCCCCTCAGTCGAATATTCTCCAGGAAGTGCCTGTGGCCATTCACAGGTGCTTTAGAAATGGGCAAGCACAAGTTCGGAACCGTGCATGTCCAGTAAACAAAAGCACTCATGCACAAAAGTAGTGAGTTGTTCCACTGGGCATGCAAAGTTTGGAAATCGCACATGCCCAGTTCAGAATCAATTGTTAATTGCCCAGTGTAATTTTGAGACACTAGGGATTAAAAAGGTCCCCAACAGGAGAGAAGACAATGAACAGCAGGAATACGGTCAGTATTGGGTACTCTAGCACCTAGGTTCATGTAGTACCCCAGGGGGCACTTCTGATGGTTCCAGGGGGTACTCTGGCTTGATATACTCAAAGAATAACAAATTTAGAGTTTTAGAAAATTATAAATCTTATTTTACACAACTCCAAATTAGTATTTTAGCTAATTAAAAGCAATAGTAAATGCTTGGAAATTGTTTAGAACAAATTAGCATATACTTTGGTAAAATATATATATTTGTCAAGGGGTACTTGTTATAATGTTTACTATGCTAGGGGTACTTGGTGAATACAGGGTTTTAAAAAGGGGTACGAGTCAAAATGTTGAGAACTGCTCTAGCGCACCAAGTTTTAAATTTAAAGTAAAAAACTTCCAAAAGCTGTCCAAAAAGAAAACATTTAGCTGTAGTTCCGAATTTGCAAAGCCAGATAAGTCAGGTGTTCACTTGGTCTTTAATGCACACATTCAATTCTTTGTGTTAGCTGAAGTTCTAGTCAGACTGATTTCTGATCAAATTATTTTGTCATCCTCCCACCTTTTTCCACAGAATTAGAAATGGCTGCACACTTAACAGGCCATTTTAGGTACTGAACTGAGCACTGATCTTCCATACTAAGGATATCTACATTTGTGAATGTGTGCTACCTTCAGCCGTCTGTCCTTGTTGCTCTGGCCCTTGCGACTCCTTTCCAAGACCTCCTAATACTTTATAGACATCTGCATGAACTGCATCCACCCGAACAGCATAGATCTTTGCACTGGCATCCAGTGTCCCAGCAGCAACCTGCAGAGAAGAATTACATATAGTTATTCCTATAGTATCACACTCACCTGTCAGCAAACGACAAAGCAATTATACAGCTACTAAGATAGAGCCGAACACAAGGAATCCAGCGCAGGAGATTTGGGCGCAGCCGGCGCCACCATACACCGTAATAGGAATTACAGCTATAGCGGCGCACAGAGTAACTTCGGCGCCGTCAGAAGACGGAGCTGAAGTTACATTTAAAAACACGGTATTTCGGCCACCAGCAATAGCTGGAAGCCGAATGACATTCCCCACTATCCACGTGGACCTAGAAGGGGAATAGTATTTAACACGGCCGGGACTTGTGCAGAAGCAGGATCAGCCATATACCTGCTTCTTCCTGTGCCCAAATGTCCCGGCGACCAGTTATCTTGTACGCGATAGAGCAGCTTGTAAAATTGAAAATCTGCAATTACCTGAGGCTTCCTCCACTCTCCTGTAGCCCGTGAGGTCCCTCAGCATCCTCTTGGTCTCCTCCATGGTCCTGCTGGCAGCTCCATTAAGCTGGCAACTGCGCATGTGCGGCCCATCCATGTGCACCGGGCTCGATCACGTGCCCCTCGCCGTAAGCCTCCTGCGCGGTTCTCAAAAGACTGAACTGCGCGCAGGCGGATCACAGAGATGGGCGCGTGATCCAGCCGTGTGCACACTGATGGGCCGCGCACGGGCAGTTGCTCACGCCTTCAGCCAAAGTCGCCAGCTTAACGGAGCCGCCAGCGGGACCATGGAGGAGAGCCAGAGGATGCCGTGGGACCTCGTGGTCTATGGGGCCCCCGGTTAAGTGCAGATTTTCATTTTTACAAGCTGCTCAGGGCCCCTTTAAGGAAGGCGAGTAAGGCCACAGTGTGACCTCATTTCTTTTTTCCCAGCAAAGTACTAGAATGTATTCTGCACATTCCAGTGAAAATTGCATAAAAAAAAGCAAACATAGGAAATGTTGCATTTACTACCTCAGAAGGGCTGAACAAGCGATTCCCCCACGATCACAGTTTCAGTCATTTCACACATAAGCACAATAAAGTCAAACATAACATAAAGCTGCACCAGACCTTGAAGTTAGTCAGCTCACTGTCTTTTTCCTTCAAGATGTCGCTCATGTAGTCAATCAGATGCAGCCCAAATGCATTCTTTGTGGTTATTTTCTGTAACAAAATTGAAATACAGCTATTACAATAATGCAATCGTGAATAAGTTACAGATCTCCATAAAACTATGAAATCTCTCTAAAACGTCCAGGTCACACACAAATCTATAGAAATGGTGGCTAAGAGAACAACATTAACCCAGGATGGAACTTCAGCCCAATTAATAGTAGATACCCCTTTTCCCATGATAAATCTTTACCTCTTGTATAATAGTTCACTAAGGACATCCATGAGGTTGTTACTGAGGTGAAACCCCTCCCACAGCGTGAGGTACCACCCTGGCGTTCTGATTAAATCGCCAGGGTGGCTGCGGGAGGGTTTTTTTTAAATAAAAAAAAAACTATTTCATGCAGCCAACTGAAAGTTGGCTGCATGAAAGCCCACTAGAGGGCGCTCCGGAGGCGATCTTCCGATCGCCTCCGGCGCCCAGAATAAACAAGGAAGGCCGCAATGAGCGGCCTTCCTTGTTTCGCTTATATCGTCGCCATAGCGACGAGCGGAGTGACGTCATCGACGTCAGCCGACGTCCTGACGTCAGCCGCCTCCGATCCAGCCCTTAGCGCTGGCCGGAACTTTTTGTTCCGGCTACGCTGGGCTCAGGCGGCTAGGGGGGCCCTCTTTCGCCGCTGCTCGCGGCGAATCGCCGCAGAGCGGCGGCGATCAGGCAGCACACGCGGCTGGCAAAGTGCCGGCTGCGTGTGCTGCTTTTTATTTCGTTAAAATCGGCCCAGCAGGGCCTGAGCGGCAGCCGCTGGCGGTGTTGGACGAGCTGAGCTCGTCCAGACCGCTCAGCTGGTTAAGCCATTGCGATGAGTTTCCAGGCTGTTAACTTTGTTCCATTGGCAAGCAAGCAGTACTCATCTGTGAGCATAAAAACATACAACCTAGCCTATGACATGGGTAATGGGCCTCCTTTTAGATGAACTGCCACTTCAGGTAATCTCAAAAAATTTCAGGTGAGAACAAATGCAAATGTGTATGTAGCTTTGATTTTAAAGGGATCCTTAACTCTAAAAAAATAAAAACATAAAATCCCTGGGGCATCTACCAGCCCCCTGCAGCCATCCTGTGCCCGTGCAGTCACTCATGGCACCTCTGGTCCCCTGCTGCCAGCTAGTTTCGTTTTTGCCGACTGGGAGTCGGCTGGTCGCCATGCGTACGTTTTTACGCATTCCTGCTGGTGCAGGAAGCTATTGCAGACATCAACAAGTACATTTTTACGCTTTACGGGTGTAATGCGTAAAGTTTTCCTCTGCCTCTAATACTTGTAGCCATTGATTCTGAACAAGCCGGGCTGTGGAGTCTGAAAAAAAATCATCTGACTCAGTTTATGAAACCACCGACTCCGACTCCAGGTACCCAAAACTGCTCCGACTCCTTGATCTAATTTTTACAAAGGCTTTGGGTTTGGTTCAAAAATCATCCAACTCCGAGTACCCAAAATTGCTCCGACTCCACCTCACAGCACTGTGAAGGCGTATGCAGATCAGATGTTTGACCAGATTTACTGCATGCTTGTTTCAGGTGTGTGATTCAGACATTACTGATGCCAGAAAGAACAGCAGGACTGACAGGCAAACTGGTGTTGCTTAAAAAGAAATACATATGGCAGCCTCCATATGCCTCTGACTTCATGTTCCCTTTAATTTGTCAGCAGCACACATGGACAAAACTAGAACTAATGTTTAATCATTAAACACTTACATTCTCTTGAGACAACTTGATGCATGTGGAGTAATGTTCGGAGATCTGATTATTGCTCAGTTTAGGCAGAAGAATGGTCTCAGATCTGTATTGATATAAAAATAGCTGTCAGATCACAATAACGAAACATATTTATCCATAAATAAACAAACAAACAAACCCAGAAGATACCAGGATACTGGCTGCTGTAATAAGATATCAATGTACAGATTTATGGAACTCACAGTCAAATGTGTTGGCAGACCTTATTCTGCTTTTAGTATGGTTAGTCATGTGCATCATGTTCAGCTTCTCAGAACCCCAGCTGTTTGTGAATTTGCCACACAGGCTGAAACAAATTCCTTCTTAATGCCACAATAACGAAGTTTCACTATATTAAATTTCCATACTGCACCCACAGAGCCATGCTGAACACACAGTCCTGGCAAAAGCATCTTCAAATCTTACTCCAAGGCTACCTATTGATGATCTGGACCATGAGGATCTGTCCTATAGATAATTCAGAGGATATTTGCTGAGGCTCTCTTATTACATAATTTAAGATTCAAAAGGTTTACAAAAATAAAACAAAAATTCTAAAAAGTGAAGCATTGGGGTGATAAGTGACGTGTGTTGCTGAAGAAAGTTCAGCAAAAGCTATAGACATCACCCAGCAATTGACCAAATGTCATCTAACACTCAAGTCAATTAGCCTAATGAGCTACGCGAATTAGAATTTGAACAGGCGTCATCAGTTGCTTTGACACCGGAATTGGCCAGTGGTGCAAAGTGATTGGAGGATCACGAACAGTCCTTTATTGGTTAGAATGGCACTGGGTCCCAGTGAATTAGCATTTTCAGAAGGAGATAAAGAATGGCTGCTACCGGTGTCACATGACAGTGGTGCTTTAAACAGAGATCTTACTAGGCCACAGCAGCCAGGATTTTTTGGGGGGGAAACTGCAGATGTAAAAATGTAAGCCAAGGCAAAACAAGCCCAGCATAAAAGGTAGAGGAGTTTTAGGTAGCAGTTTCAGAAGCATTGGAAACACATACCTTTGGCCAGGAGAAACGACAGATGCTGGAGAATCGGCATTACTAAGTTGCAGGTCAATCACCCTGGATCGCCGCCGCTGTTTTCTTTCCCATTCATCATCATTGCTGGTAAAATTCTGGAGAGTGGGGGTGCCTGCTGCACTGAGGGGGAGTGACCTGGTAGCTGGAGACAGATAAACTCCCCCTGGCGACAATGGCTTCGGCCTGCCCCCTGATTGAGGAGTGGAGGTGTCCATATTGCCTGGTGAAGCAAAACAGACACATTTCACTATCCACAGCAGGAAACCACACACAGATTTGAATATTCGGTAAAGAAAAAGTAAACAGAAACAAAAAAGGTACAGACTATTAAAGATATTGGAACCTATCCAAATGACTTTTTTCCATAAGTTTTCTCCAAGGTGATATTTTCACATTATAAATAAATGACCTTGAGGATGGTTTCCCACCAGAAACCAGCATCAGTGATGCAGTGCGTCGCGCCCGACCCACCGTATCGCCAATAACAGGCCTGTCTGGCCGCTGGCCGAGTAAGATGTGATGCGTGCTTGCCGTCACTTCCTGCTTCGGGTATGCGGAAGTGCATTGAAGCGTATTGTTAAAATACGCTTCCGTGCCGCGTCAGTGATTTTTTAAAAATGTACGTGTGGCCATAGACTAACATAACTTCTGGGCAGATGCAGATCGCTGCGTCGGGGATGCGGCAAAATCATCACCTCCGTCTCCATAGACTTTCACTGCAAGGCGGTGGGGTGCGGTAAAAATACCGCACCGCCTTAGTGTGCAAGGGCCCTTAAAGGAATCGTCAATCAAATCCTGCTACCACCAGATCTACTTACTCAGGGCTTCCTCCAGCCCCTGCCTGCCGCTATGTCCCTCACTGCAGCTACGCTCTAAGAAGGCTCCTGGTCCCCAACGGTGCGCAGGCCGATCTCTGTCAATCACCTGCACGTAGTCCGGAGTGTACTGCACAGGCACAGTAGTTCGGCGCAGTACACTTTGGACCACGTGGGGGTGATTGACAGCGGCACTCGTGCAGGCACAGTAGAGGACGACCTGACGAGGCCCCGTCGGGGACCGGGTGCCGGCGGAGGAAAAAGGAGCTGCGGTGAGGGACATAGCGGCAGCCAGGAGCTGGAGAGAGCTCTGGGTAAGTAGATCTGGGGTTAGCAGGATTTGATTGATGATACCTTTAAAGGATACCCAAAGTGACATGTGACATGTGACATGATGAGATAGACATCTGCATGTACAGTGCCAAGCACGCTAATTATGCGGTGTTCCTTTTTTTCTTAGAGTTAAATATCAGGTATGTAAGTGGCTGACTCATTTAGGAAGTGACTGCAGTGTGACCCTCACTGATAAGAAATTCCAACTATAAAACACTTTCCTAGCAGAAAATGGCTTCTGAGAGCAAGAAAAAGGTAAAAAGGGGAATTTCTTCTCAGTGAGGGTCACACTGTAGTCACTTCCTGTCTGAGTCAGGACTAACTTTCAGGAAGAGAAAGAAAAAAAGGAACACAGCCTAGTTATTTGTGTGCTAGGTATTGTACATACACATGCCCATTTCATCATGTCACATGTCACTTCAGGTATCTAAGCCACCAGCAAGAAACATTCCTCACCTACTTTTTGGTACTTTTTCAATTGCAGAGTACAAAACGTATTCTAAATTGCCATAATCCGCAAGCCGATTCCCAATCAATTTCAGCATTAAAACTTTCAGGAATCAGCCTTGTGACCAGGGCTGTGGAGTCGGAGTCGGAGCAGTTTTGGGTGCCTGGAGTCGGAGTTGGGAAAAAAATGCACCGACTTTGACACCTAATGAATTTAAACTAATTAAACTAGAAAATATGGTAAAATGTTCTCTCTCTCAGATAATAGTCAAATAATTTATATATACAGTAATAGCTGTGCTTAGTCCACAAAAATTAAATAAACCAATCAAAAATTAGTTACTTGTGCCGTTTTAATAAAAGCAGTCCCTGTATTTTTAAAGTCAGATATACAAATCTGATTGCATATCTGATTGTGACTGTATATATGATGTGTACACAGGAATCTCATATATATATTAAATAACATCTATGCTGAAAGAATAAAGCCGGATGTGTACCCGTGCCACTAATAGAGATGGTCAATGAGATGGAAATAATTCTGCGTTGATGCTGATTTATGCAAATGTACGCACTCCCTTTGCTCATGAAATCAAATCATTTGATACATTGTTAAAATTTGGTTTGGCGACTACGAATTAAAGGGTACCTGAGACGGATGAAAAGAAAGTTTTATACATACCTGGGGCTTCCTTCAGCCCCCTACAGGCCAATCAGTCTCAGCCTCCTCCACCTGGATCTTCTGCTATGAGTTCCAGGAATTCAGCTAGTCAGCGCAGTCCGGCCACGTGCCGCGCCTACAGACAGGAGCATTCTGCACCTCTGCAATAGTGCTGCGCAGGTGTATTATGCTCCTGGCGGCGGAGTGTGTGCATGCGCACTATATGTCTGACTGGCTCAAGTACCTGGACCCATAGCAGAAGATCCAGGTGGCGGAGGAGGACAGCGAGAGACTGATTAGCCTGAAGGGGGCTGGAGGAAGCGCCAGGTATGTATAAAACTTTAATTTCATCTGTCTCAGGTTTACTTTGTTACACAGTAGTACTATACTCTACATATGCACTCCCCACAGAGCTGCAGGGAATCCACTAAGAATGTTGTGCACATAGGTGTTGTCTATCACCCATAAACCTGGTTCAGATTGTAGGAGAATGAGGCGATTCTTTCTCTATTACACATTCTTCATGCACAGAGTACCTGCACATCACTCGTACATGAATCCGCAGTTCTATTGCCTAGGGCCTGATCCATGTTCAGATTGTACATGAAAAAGGTGTAATAGAGGAAGAATGTCCTCATTCCCCTGCAGAGTACCTGCACATCATTCTTACATGTACCCACAGTTACATTGCCTAGGGCCTGATAGATGTTCTTTGTTCCTGTCTGTACCTTCTACAAGTACTCTTACCAAGGACTAGTTTAAGTCTATGACTAAAGGGAATAAACATGGCAGTCTACATATCCTTCTCACTTCAGTTGTCTTTTAAAATTCCTAAGTGTTGGCAGTTAAGAGACAAATTTCATGTTACATACTTTCAATCAACAAGATTGTAATATGCAAATTAGAGGAGTCGAGGGAATGGTGGATTTTTGTACAGACTCCACAGCCCTGCTTGTGACGCCACCTTGCCACGCCCCCCCTAAACATATGTGTGTCACACTCACCTCGCCAGGCTCCGACGTACTCCCCGTGTTCGGTCCCGTGTGCGCACGCACGGACAATCCCTTGGCCTTCTGTGCCCTCTTCCGGTTTGGCGGCGCATGGCGTTGCGCAATATGCGCACGCAGGCCATTGTGCGCGCGTGCGCAGAGCGCTACGCAATAAGCGTACAAAGTATTGCGTGCGCATGTGCAAAGCTTTGCGTGGGGGCGCGCATGCGCAAACGTTTGCGCGCGTTCTGCGCATGCGCGGGGCGTTAATTTTGGCGCCAAAACTCTGTATAAAAGCAGCACGGCCCAGCATTGCAGTGCTGCTCTTTGACAGCTTGGCGTAAGCCCCATGGAAACTGATATTACTCTCATCTCCGGTTTGACCCTTGGCTTGTGACTCTGACCTCTGCTTAATTTCCGCCTGCCCCGACTCCTGGATTGTGACCCGACCCTGCTTGATTGCCGCCTGCCCTGACCTTTGGCTTGTGACCTGTTTATGCTGATTGACGCATGCCCTGAACCTCTGGCTAATCGTCTGACCACGTCTTTAACTTCTCACACATTAGCGTCACTGTTCTCCCAACCACTAGCTGAGGTTATCCCAGTAGTGACCTGGTGGGCACTAGGCAGCGAAGACCTGCACTCCCCTCAAGGGGGTGTGGGTGAAGACCCGTGGTCCCTTAGATTCCACTACTGGGGAACCCCTCTTCCATCAGTGGGAGGGTCAACAGTGTCTGAAGACTTCTGGCCTGAACATAATGTGCCTCCTGGTGCCCGTGCATTTATACTTTACCTGTCATGCACTGCCTCAAGTGTTCGCACTATATTTCTGCACTGGTGCCCCACCCCACTACTGGCGTCATAGTGGAGAACGTGAGGAACGTGATACACACGTCCCACGTCTGTATGCCGGAACTCACGTGGGTCGCCAATGTGGAAATACAGTGCGGACACTCAGGGATGGCATGACAGGTAAAGTATAAATGCACGGGCACATAATACATTTGGGGATAAAGCGGGTGGGGGTTTCCGTTGCATTTGTTGTTTGCGATTATCGCACAGTTACTGCCACACACCCGATCAAGTACATCAGCCTGAGATTTACTAGCATGTCCAATCGATAGTCGACCAATTTCAGCTCAAAATTGGTTGAATTGTCTTGGCTGCACCAATTTCATGCAACAGGATAATTATCAAATAGTCGATCGGCTGCCAAGTCAACATGTATGGCCACCTCAGTGTTCTCCCTAGAAAATATTTCCAGCTGGGTGGCATGAAAAAGTAGCCAGGTGGGGCGTGACCAGGGTTACCAAGCGTACTTATTTGGATGGGCAGTCCGTCCAAATGACACTTAAAAGTGTATGTCCGTAGTGTCTGTCCTTTTGGAACATAGTTTAGTGAAAGCAACTGCACCAGTGGTTGCAAAGTGATGTGCCGGAATCTCCTCTGGAGTCACAAGTTCAATGCCAAATACTCCATATGATCCGCACCATCAAGATAATTTCTTTATTGTTGCTTAATTAAAAGAATAAAAGTCCATATGTGGTTATGTACATAAAGATGACGCACAGGCGTTTCGGGCCATATTAGGTCCTTTCTCAAATCATGACCTGCCCACAATGATATCTAGTTCATATCCAGATGCATTTAAAGCCCCAGAGTGGAACACATAGAGAACTGCAGGATTTGCATATATGCATATTCATATTATCCCCCCATCCAATCAAAATTCACACAGTAATCAGATCTCAAACTTCACAATTATCCCACATATAATATATCCAAGCTCTAACATGCATAGTATATATATATTATATAATAAACAAGGACACTCAAGGACTTGTTTATTACATAATATATATACTATGCATGTTAGAGCTTGGATATATTATATGTGGGATAATGGTGAAGTTTATGAGATCTGATTACTGTGTGAATTTTGATTGGATGGGAGGATAATATGAATATGCATATATGCAAATCCTGCAGTTCTCTATGTGGTCCACTCTGGGGCTTTAAATGAATCTGGATATGGACTAGATATCATTGTGGGCAGGTCATGATTTGAGAAAGGACCTAATATGGCCCGAAACGCCTGTGCGTCGTCTTTATGTACATACCCACATATGGACTTATTCTTTTAATTAAGCAACAATAAAGAAATTATCTTGATGGTGCGGATCATATGGAGTATTTGTCCTTTTGGAACAAGTGTCCATCCAAATAATTCCTTGTTGCTGCGATTCTTAATGCGCACCGCAGTATAACCAGGTTTGTTCCCGGACGGCTGAGCCGGAAAAATAGTCAGGTCTCCGCTATCTCTTTTGTCCCTCCCTCCAATCAGTGCGTCTCTTCTTCCTCTCCAGCAAATGAAGAGAGAGGCTGCCGAATGAACCCACCCACACACAATCCCTAACCTGACTAACTCACAGCAGATTGGAGTGAGCAGTGTGGGTCCACGTCAGGACTGATTGCCAAGGAGCAATTCTTTCATCCTTCGTCATCTTCTAGTTGTTCCCTCCAGGCAGCGGGTATTCATGTCACCATAAGCTAGAAGATGCCAGCCACATGCAGCTGCCAGCAGGGGGGAGAAACAGCAGGAGAGGTTGGTGAGGAGAGATGAGCAGCACACAGTATGCTGCCTCAGAGACAGCCTGTCACTTGGCCTGTACTGCTTGTCTCTCCTTTGCTCTATTGCCGATTCAAAACTGACAGTGCAAAAAAGTGCAGAGCTCTGACTGACAGCATTTCACCTCTCCTGCTGTGTTTGTGTCTCCCCTCAGGTGGAATCTTCATGTGGCAGGCAGCTCTTTCTGATCCTATGCGCTGGCCACTCACAGTGCTCCACCTTCTACAATCACCGTGAACACACTGATAGAGCTAAGGGACCTGATGCTAACAAGCACAGTATGTGGTGCGTGTTCTTGGGGGGGGGGGGGGGAGCCAGGAGCATTTACTTATGGAGGGAAATGATCTCTGGCCATCCCCAGGTCTACACAGGTGCCTCCATGTTCCTAATTTGTGTACCGTAGAACCACAGTTGTGGTGATATTCTGCAACCTGACTGTCTGCTGCAATAATGCATGCTGGGAAATGTGGTCCATAAATGTAACTACATTTCCTGGCTGGGAGATATACTCAGGTTAATGGAGCACAGCTCAAGGCATGAATTGTGGTGGTGGCAGGGGACGCACGACATCACTGCAGCTGCTTTGAACCAGGGCTCTGGAGTCGGTACAGAAATCCACCGACTCCTCAGGTTAGGATTCCACCGACTCAGACTCCTCTAATTTGCATATTATGCAACATGAAAGGCATCTCTTAACTGCCAACGCTTAAGAATTTTAAAATATAACTGAAGTGAGGGATAGGGAGGCAGCCATATTTATTCCCTTTTAAACAATACCAGTTATCTGGCTAGCCGGCTGATCTTCTGCCTCTAATACTTTTAGTGATAGACTAAAACTAGTCCTTGGTAAGAATACTTGTATAAGACAGGAACAAAGAACATCTATCAGGCCCTAGGCCTATGTAACTGTGAGTACATGTAAGAGTGATGTGCAGTTACTCTGCAGGAGAATGAGGCTATTCTTCCTCTATTACACATTCTTCACATATAATCTGAACCAGGTTTATAGGTGATAGACAACACCTGTGGGTTCAATGTGCACAACATTCTCAGTGGATTCCCTGCAGCTCTGTCGGGAGTGCATACGTAGATTATAGTACTACTGTGTAACAAAGTAAACCTGCGACAGATGAAATTAAAGTTTTATACATACATGGGGCTTCCTCCAGCCCCTTTCAGGCTAATCAGTCCCTCACTGTCCTCCGCCACCTGGATCTTCTGCTATGGGTCCAGGTACTTGAGCCAATCAGGCATGGTGCACATGCCCACACTCCGCAGCTCGGAGCGTACTACACTTGCGCAGCACTATTGCGCAGGTGCAGAATGCTATTACTGTATATATACACATTATTTATGATGACTATTATCTGAGAAATAGAACATTCTTCATATTTCTATTTTAATTACAGTTTAAATTCATTAGGAGTCGGAGCATTTTTTCCCCCGACTCAGAGTACCCAAAAATAGCTCCGACCTGACTCCACAGCCCTGCTTTGAACTGCAGTTATGTTGCAAATAAAGAAAACCATATAAGAGATATATATATTAAGGAGGCAATAAAAAAAAACCTGGGAGGGCTTTTAATGTGATTGTTGCTGTCTGCTGGCCTTGTGATGGTCAATTGCTGGCTGTCTACAAGGAGGCTAATTGAGGCTCACAATCAGGCTAGCTGGGCCCTGTTTACATTTGTGACAGGGATTAGAATGTGAGCTCCTCTGAGGACAATCAGGGACATGACTATGTACACTGTAAAGTGCTGCAGAAGATATCAGTGCTAAATAAATACATACTATATAATAATTTGCAAGTGTCCCTGTGTTAGTACTTTTTTGCACTGCGCATTTGCAGGGACCGACGCAGAGACACTGCCAAGAGACAGAGGAGGACGCGGCCAGAAGGGGCGGGTGTGCACACGATGTGTGGGCGGCGGGCACGTGGCAGATTCGTGACAGACCTAGCCCATTTTTAAATGGGCTAAGGTCACTAGGAATAATATGGTAGGAGTACATTAGCCAATGACTATGGTAGGATTGTGAGCTTGTCTGAGGGAAAGCAGCGACAGGACTATAAACTCTGTGAAGTGCTGCGGATGATGTCAATACTACAGTACTGTACATACATTTAAAAAAATGCCCAAAGCTTAGCCCCGCCCACAACTCTGCTTAAAAGTGCGCTTCAGACTCCACCATCCATCCAAAATTTTAGGTGTGCTGCTATTTTGGGCCTTTTGCCAGTCAAAAATTAGAAGTTAGGTTGGAAACCCTGAGCATGATGGGGGTATGCAGGGGCAGTGCTTCCCTGTGCAACTCTGCTAAGACTAAAGTGGACGAGCAGACTACAGCAAGAGGAACGAGCAGACTACAGCAAGAGGAACGAGCAGACTACAGCAAGAGGAACGAGCAGACTACAGCAAGAGGAACGAGCAGACTACAGCAAGAGGAACGAGGAGACTACAGCAAGAGGAACGAGGAGACTACAGCAAGAGGAACGAGGAGACTACAGCAAGAGGAACGAGGAGACTACAGCAAGAGGAACGAGGAGACTACAGCAAGAGGAACGAGGAGACTACAGCAAGAGGAACGAGGAGACTACAGCAAGAGGAACGAGGAGACTACAGCAAGAGGAACGAGGAGACTACAGCAAGAGGAACGAGGAGACTACAGCAAGAGGAACGAGGAGACTACAGCAAGAGGAACGAGGAGACTACAGCAAGAGGAACGAGGAGACTACAGCAAGAGCTACAGCAAGAGGAACGAGGAGACTACAGCAAGAGGACGAGGAGACTACAGCAAGAGGATGAGGAGGCAAACCTATGACAGCTGGGTGCTCACCAGAATTATCCAGGTGGAGCACCCATCTTAAAGAGCCTAGGGAGATCACTGCACCTTAACAGCTGCTTCACATTTAACATCTCCATGAACACAACAGCACCCCTTAAATAAGTCCCATGAGTTTATGCATTGCACTAACTTGTCAGAGTAGAGGAAGTTTTGTCAAACTGTATGTCATTGCAGTAAAGGGAAAACAAACATGGCTGCCTGTCGGCCGAAAAGTACTGTGTATTTTTCTAACTTATACATTACATTATGTAAACAAAACTGGAACAAACAAGAGGGTGCTTTCCTATATCCTGGAAGAAAGTTTAATTTCCTGTATTATATTATTATGGAGAAGGATCCCCAGCACCCCCCTAGCACAACGTGCACGCACGGCAGCTGCAGGGATAACACCATGCTATATACAGCTCCTGCGGCTATACGGTCCCGTGCACTGCACAGCAGCACGGACCGGTAAACGAACGAGAATAATAGAACACTACCATGGACCGCTACGTACCTCTCAGCTGTCCAATTTCCGGCTGCTGCGCGTTCAAAATTTCCGCGCTTTCATAGAACGTAATGACGTCAGAGAGTAACGGTTGAAGACTGGTGGTTTGCTAGGATGTCAAAGAACCATAGATGGGCGGGGCACGCAGACAAGATTCTACTGTTTGTGGGCGGAGAGGTCTCTTTACGCGCCATTTTTGTTTTGGGCGATTGCCTGGCATAGGCTGATGCAGACATATATTGTATTCTGCTTTATCGTTGTTATTATTACAATGCACAATAAAAATTAAACAGTTTACATAACTCTTGGTATGTTTTGTAAGTATGGGACAGGTCTGTTTCTTTACCCAAGCACAATCCTTGATTTTGTCCAACTTGTGTCTGATGTCTTTTTTAATTTATTATGTATGTGTGTCTTATGGGAGAGAATTATTTTTACTTAACTGAGACTTCCTCCATCCTCTTTAGTCTGTCGGCTCCCTTGCCATCCTCCTATGCCAATCCATTCTTCACCTGTGAAGTTTGCGATCCAGCTGGGTTGTGGGCCATTGCGCATGCGCTGTTACAGGTTGTGCCCCCTCCATCACGGTCCTGTTGCCATGAGCGCTCTGCGCAAGTGCAGTTACAGTCGTAATGAACTGTACATGCACAGAACACTCCAATCTAGGGGTGTGCTTGGGCGGGACCGCGCATTGGCGACCGAGCCAAGTAGCAGATTTTATGGGGCTCACAGTGGTACAACCAAGGGGACCAGGAGTATGGCAAGTGCACGTGCCTACGTGCCTACAGGCGCTAATAGTGGAAAGGCGGCTCAGTCCTCTCCCCTAGTGCCTCCCTTCCTCCCTATGCAGAGTCCTGATGACAAGACTGTAAATGCGAGGTTTCTCACCCTGCTCTTGGCATTCCACTGACGAGGTCTCTCTTCAGTCAGGGGCATCTCTAACTACTTAATACTGAGGTTCCCCTAGCTACCTAATACTTGGGGCAACCTCAAGATAATTAATATCCGAAACCTAATACTAAGGGGCACCTGTAGCTACCTATAATGGGCAAGGGAAGTAAGGGAGAAGGAACAGCAAGCACACTTGCGATGCAGTTTGGTGGGAGTTTGTAGGTCCATGGAGGGTGAAATCTGAGGTCTCAGGACATCTGTGCCTATAGGCTCCTGTGATGTAAATCCGAGCCTGGGTGCCCATGTACTAAGAGAAATTCCACCCCAGATTTAATCACTTTTGTTGAATCCGCCCCAAAAAATGTCTTGACATGCTACCTGATCGTAATTTCAATTGAATTTCAGCAGAAATCGACTGACATTACCGATCGGATTCGGACAGGACCTTTTTTGCTGGTCAGTTGGGTAGTGTCAGTGTCAATAGGGGGGTTGCCAGTGACAACCCCCCCCCCCTTTCCTGCCAATGCTGCTTTCCTCAGAGCTTCATGCAGAGACTTAGGGCTCGATTCACAAAGCCGTGCTAACCCAGTTAGAGACTTTAGGCGTGACCAAGCTGGTGAAAAGCCAGTTTAGGCGTGATAAGTTGTTTAGGCATGATAAGTTTAGGCGTGATAAGTTTAAATAAGTTTAGATCGCGCGCAAAGTAACCACACGCAAAGCAGCGCCATTAAACTCTATGCGAAGTGCACCAGACTTTGCTAGCGCAAAACTTTTGATCAGCTGTGCACTGCGGTGCTAACCCAGTTGGTGCTTAAACTTATCACGCCTAAACTTATCACACCTAAACTTATGCCTAAACTTATCACACCTAAACTTATCACTCCTAAACTCATCATGCCTAAACTGAGTTTAGGCGTGATAAAGGGCTTTTCACCAGCGTTCTAACTGTTAGCACCGCTTTGTGAATCAGGCCCTTAGGCCCCGTTTACATCACAAACGCGGATGGCCACGCATAAAAACAAAAAGATGAATCAATGCACAGGGCTGAGAGATACACCTGAGTGCTGCTCCCCAAACGTAATCACAGTAACTTGATGCTAGGAAAAGCGGTTGCGCACATCAGGTAAAACATAGCTTTTATTCCAAGATGATTAAAAATCCATATACATCACCAGCATGGAGAGAGGTACAGGCAGAGAGAGGAAAGTCAAAAGCCGTTTCGCGCCTATATGCTGTGGCGCATCGTCAGGATGGCCACGCATGCGGAGCGCAACGCATGCGATCGCACGCCATCTGCGTTTGTGTGCATTGCGTGGCTGATCCCATCACTGAAAAGTGAATGGGACAGCCACGCGTTTTTACAAAAAATGCGTGCAGCATGCGTTCCCGGACTGCACAGGTCCGGAACGCATGCAGTGTGAACATCAGACATTGCACTCTATGCAATGTCTGATGTCGTGCGTGTCGGCCACCTGCACGCGTTTCCAAAACGCGGCTGGAAACGCGTGCAGTGTGAACGGGGCCTTAGAGTGCCCATACTCCCCTCTTCAGCTAGTGCCCTCCTTCTTTTGCGCTGCCGTCATTTCCCGGTGCCCGTAGTGACCCTGTGAAATGGCAATGTACGCAAGTCCATTTATGCTGGCGGGTCACTACCATACTGGTATCGGGAAATGTTGGCTGCACAGAGGAAGGAGCTTGCTGGCTGGATAGGTGAGAGCCAGAGCACTTCGCTGCACTAAGGGCTGTTTCACACTGCCATTTGCAGCCAAACGGATCCGGTTTCAGCTTCACCGGATCCGTAAGGCTTGGTCCACACTAGCAAACGGATCAGTGAAAACGGTCACTGGTTGATCGGATCCGTTTTCACTCTATTGCAGCCAGGCTGTAGGGAGGATTTCTTCCAGGCTTCCATCTTCCTTCGCCTTGTACTGCATCCCACATCGCGTCATGTGACTACGCTTCCTCCTTCTGGGTTGAAGGAGGAAGCCTAGTCACGTGACGTGAGGTGGAACGCAATACAAGGTAGAAGACAGAAGCCTTGAAGAAACCCTTCCTACAGCCTGGCTGCAATGAAGAAGACGGAAGCCTGGATAAATTTTAACCCTCCCCAATCCGCTCGGCTGCTGCACCCTCCCTCTTCCACCCGCCCGCTCAGGTACGGCCATGTTCGCCTCCCCACATCCCCCCCAGACCCCCACCCGCAGTGGATTTTGCTCACATTAGTGAAGAAAAACTCCATTCTCCTATTGCCCCCAATGCAGGGCTTCATCTTCCGTTTCCGATCCACTGGGGACCGGAAAAATAGCTGCTGCAGCAAACTTGCGGTCCATTCAGCGGATCGTGCAGAACGGATCCATTTAAACGTATGCATGTGAACAGTTCCATAGGTTAATATTGGATCCGATTGCATCTGTTCCATTTGTACAGTTCCTATTTATTTTATTTATTTTTATTTGTTCCTATCCGTGAACAGACCGTTTTTTAACTCAGGTGTGAAGCAGGCCTAAAAGTATTGGGTCACAGGGAGAGTAGCATTAGCATGGCTGTAATGTATTTTAAATAGATATCATGTTGTTATTAAAAATTGAAGAGCAGTGTGTGGTAATGATAGATCGCTCTCTGATCAGATGTTGATCAAGCAGGGATCTATCTTTCAGGCACATCAGGAGAAAGTACCTAAACTGAGAAGGATATGGAGGCTGACATTCATTTGTGCGGAAAAAAGGGCCATTAGTGATACAACCATGAACTCTATAAAGTGCTGGGGAAGATATCTGGGAGTTAGTATGGTTTAGGTTACCCAGGGAGAAAGTACATAGGATATCTACAATACATAATAAAATACATTATAATCATTAATTGAGCTGTTAATCATTAGCTTCTAAGGCTACTTTTACGGGGACGCAATGCGGTATGGTATAAAGGCTGCTTTGTAACATGGTTTGTCGCACTGCAATACACCAGTGGCTGGATAGTGTACTGGTTAAAGGACCACTATCACGAAAAAAGTAGGCAGTTAAAATCTGACAGAACTGACAGGTTTTGGACCAGTCCATCTCTACATGGGTATTCTCAGGGTTTCCTTTGTTCTCAACAGCATGTCCTGAACAGCCAAAATAGTAAGATATCAGCCAGCCTCCCTAATCACTTGCACACTATGTTGTCAGTAAAGGTGGCCACTAATGGACCAATTTCTAGCGAAAAAACGTTCGAGCAAGAAGAAATTCTGATCGGATTGGTTGAAAATAATCTCAGTTGATGGGCACAATCGTTTATGAACGATTATAAAAAAAAAAAAAAATCGTCCGACTGGATTTTTGTCAAACCAAAATTTGGATTTTCTTGATTGCTTGTGATAGATAGGAAGCAAAGATTGGTTCATTGATTGTGTAGTGAACAATTTTTCTTCCAATCAGAATTTCTGATCGCTCTAACGATTTTTCGCTGGAAATTGGACCATTAGTGGCCACCTTTAGACTTGGTAACTGCTGTTCAGGAAATGCTGTTGAAAACAAAGAAAACCCTGAAAATCCCCCATGAAGAGATGGACTGGCCCAAAACCTGTCGGTTCTGTCAGATTTCAACTGACTACTTTCTTTTTGTGATAGGGGTCCTTTAAGGGCTCTGCCTCTGGCACAGGTGATCTGGGTTTGAATCTCAGCTCTTCCTGTTTCGTAATCAAACACCTATTCAGTAGGAGACCTTGGGCAAGACTCCCTGATGCTGAGTTCACCTATGACATAGTGTGAAAAAGTAGCGTTTGTGTATTTTTTTTTTTTTACACAACTGCGTTTTTCATGTGTTTCGCATGCATTTTAATGCATTTACAGTTCGCTAATGGAAAACACAAATACGTTTTAAAAAAAAAAAATGTATGCAAATCACTAGGAAGAAAACAGGAAGCGCAAACATATCAGAGATCTTTACTTTTTAATGAAAAACGCATTAAAAAAACATGAAAAACGCAATGCATATACGTTACCATAGACTTTCATTACGTGCGTTTTGGCAGCCAGCCTGCATACTATGCAACACTACCAGCGTCTGCAGAACGCTTAGGGCGCGTTTCCACTAGTGACGCACGCGTCTGCGTGACGTGCGGTGTCACTTCCTGGTTTGCGGATACTGAGACGAATCCCAACAGCCGTGCCATGCATGGCTATCGGATTCGCAGCCTCCCGCACCATTTCGGATGGTAACGTCGGCTGAATTGCTAGCACAAGCGATTCGGCCGGCTGCGCCATTATACCCTATGGCAGAGTTTCCCCATGCAATTTGCCTACGGGGAAACTCTTCAGATTCGGCACGGAAACCGCGCCAGTCAAAAAGGGGCCCTTACTGTAAATCGCAAGTGCAACCCTGGTACTTCTGCGTCCCATAGACTAACATTGCTGCATAAAACGCAGCGTTTCCCGCTCCGCAAGCATTTCTGCCATGTGTGCACCCGGCCTAACACCATACCTCCCAACTTTTTGAGATGCAAAAGAGGGACACTTAAGCCACACCCCTGATCACGCCCCCGGCATGCCCTTAGTCACACATACCATAAAGATTTCATAAGAAAAATATGTTGTTTTATAATTCAAACCACACTGGTCCTTTCTATCCTGGTTCATTTTCCTTCATATTAACGTTTTAAAATTAGTAATATATCAATTTAAAGGATAGGAATAAAGTTTAGAGTCAACCAAACACATTTTTTAGTAGAGAAATACATATATTTACATAGAAATCAGGACAAAGTCCTGAAAGAGGGACAAATGTGGAGGAAAGAGGGACAGGGCTCCCAAAGAGGGACTGTCCTTCCGAAAGAGGGACAGTTGGGAGCTATGCTAACACGTTTACTGCCTATAGAGCAGTCCTAGTGGCTGTAGATCTGGTGCTTTGAGTTTCCCAGGAGAGAGAGAAGCATAATATAAATGTTATTTGTCTTGTCAATGTTACCACTTATGCGTTGTTCACAGTGCGATGAGTGCATTGTGGTATGTAAGGCTGCTTTGTAACACAGTCTGTGTGATGGGTGCATTGTGATGTAGCAGCAAGTGTCATTGTCATGCACAAAATGCATGCCTTACCAGTGAAAGTGAAGCATGCTTTTCATTGACTATATGCTTCAACGTATCCATCGCAATGTACTGGTGGCGGTGTGGTGAAATGTTTTGCAACTTTATCAGATTTTGCAACCGGTTGCACTTATTTATAGGTATAGCTATCAGAAAGTGCAACCTAACCATACACTGTCCTCTATGGCAAGATGCAAAATATGATGGGTTGCAGAATTTTTCATTGCAGCGGTGCTGATTTTCTTGTCGCTGCTGTTGCAGGGAATGCAAGGACATGGCTACTGTGAACATAGCCTGGATCCAATTAACCCAGGGAGCCTCTGCTAATTCTGGTGCCCAAAGCTAAAACTGAAGGACATCAAATTGAAATGAACTCTGTAACTTTAACAATAATAGCCTTGCATCAATAATTAACTGCCAGCGTGTCAATGGCCAGGCCAAAACAGTCCTGTGATTGGCATATGTAAGTTTTATTTGGGTGGATAGCAATTCAATCTGTGAGAAATTGATGTCAGTATACGTGCAAAGAAATGCTGCCTTCCAACCTACCACTGCATATCAACTGCTGTGTTTATAGTTGACATCTTCAATGTTAATCTAACTGTTCAATAAAGTTGCAGAAAAAAAAAAATACACGGCAGCTGAGCAATGACCCGGAAGTGGAAGAGTTGAATCGGAAGTTTCGTCTGCAGCGCGTTGTCTGCTCTGTGTGTGTGAAGAGTTTACCGGGCAGGACACGGCAGCATGGCAGATGTTACTGCCCGTAGCCTGCAGTACGAGTACAAGGCGGTGAGTATCCCGGGAAGGTCGTAAGCAGCATCCCTGAAATGTGACGAGGGGAAGGGGAGGCTGGTGGTGCTGAATGGGGTATAGTGTGAGGTGGGGAAGGGGGTGGCTGATTGTCCAGAGGAGTATAGTGTCATGTAGGGAAGGGGGTGGCTGTTGGTCTTGAAGGTTTTTAGTGTGAGGTGGGGAAGGGAGTGGCTGCTGGTCCTGAGGGGTATAGTGTCATGTGGGGAAGGGGTGGCTGGGGGCCCTGAAGGGGTATAGTTTCATAGGGGGTGGCTGGGGGTCCTGAATGGGTATGGTGTCATGTGGGGAAAGGGGTGGCTGGGGGTCCTGAAGTGGTATAGTGTCATAGGGGGTGGCGTGGGGTCCTGAAGGGGTATGGTGTCATGTGAGGAAGGGGGTGGGTGGGGGTCCTGAAGGGGTATGGTGTCATGTGAGGAAGGGGGTGGCTGGGGGTCCTGAAGGGGTATGGTATCAGAATCACTTTATTTTTGCCAAGTACAGCAGGAGCTGTAATCGGAATTATTTGTGGTGCACATGGCATAGACAGAGTGTGAGACAGGCATAGACGTGGCATAGACAGAGTGTGGGACAGACGCACAACACGTACAATAGAAATGCAATAATCAGTTTGTATCTCGTATCGGCCATTTCACTGCTGAGTAACTGGTAATAAGGTACAGGTAGTGGCCACGAGTCCATTTTGGGTATCAGTCAGTCAGTCAAGGCGGGCATCGGCGGACACCGGTTGACCGACTCGGCTGGAGCACGCTGGTGTGCGGGCCAGACAGGGGGAGGTTGGAGTTCAGTAGCCGAACAGCTTGGGGGAAGAAGGTCTTCCTCCGCCTGGTGGTTTTGGATGGTATAGTCCTGTAGCGACGGCCCAGCGGGAGGAGCTTGAAGTAGTGGCTCACTGGGTGAGAGGGGTCGCGGGAAATCATGGTGGCCCTCTTCCTCATCCTAGCGGAGTAGAGGAGATCAAGAGGTGGAAGGGGAGATCCAATGATCTTCTCCGCATCCATTATGACTCTCTGTAGTTTGCGTTTGTCGCTGGCCGATGCACCGGCGTACCAGACAATGACTGAGGAGCAGAGGATGGATTCTATGGTGGCGATATAGAAGCTGGTCAGCAGCTCCCTGGGCATGCCAAATCTCTTCAGTTGGCGCAGGAAGAACAGCCTCTGCTGGGATTTCTTCTGAATTCTGGTGGCGTTTTGTCCCCATTTCAGGTTGTTTGTGAGAGTCGTGCCGAGGAACCGAACAGATGTCACCATAGAGACTTCTGTACCCCCAATGAGGACTGGAGGGAGGGGAGGGTGGTTTCTCCTGAAATCAACGACTAGTTCCACAGTCTTTGCTGCATTGAGGACTAGGTTGTTGTCTTTGCACCAGTCACATATTCTCTCGACTTCGCTGCGGTACTCTTGCTCCCCGTTGCTTCCAATTAGGCCGATGATAGTGGTGTCGTCTGCAAATTTGATGACTCGCACAGAGTCAGCGGATGAGATGCAGTTATTGGTATAGAGGGAGAACAGTAGAGGTGACAGAACACAGCCTTGTGGAGCCCCTGTATTGGTGGTTCGAATGCTGGAGTGGTGGTTGCCGAGCTTCACGTGTTGCGTTCTGTTTGTCAGGAAGTCTTTGATCCATGTTCGGAGAGTAGGGTCGACTCCGAGCTGTGTCAGATTGGTGATCAGGATGTCTGGGCAGATCGTGTTGAATGCTGAGCTAAAGTCTAGGAACAGGACCCTAGCATAGGAGGCAGGGCTGTCTAGGTGCTCAGTGATGTATGTCACGCTGGCATTGATGGCGTCCTCCACGGATCTGTTGACCCTATATGCAAATTGAAGCGGGTCTAAAAGGGCGTCCGTGGACCTCTTCAGGTGTGCAAGGACCAGCCGCTCGACTAGCTTCATGATGTTAGAGGTTAGGGCCACTGGTCGGAAATTATTGTGCTCGGTACTGCCTGTTTTTTTAGGGATTGGTACGATTGTAGACCTCTTAAAACAGGAGGGGACTGTGCCATCCAATAGTGACTGCTTGAATAGGGAGGTGAGCACTGGGGCTAGCTGATCAGCACAGGATCGGAGGCAGATAGACGACACACCGTCCGGGCCAGAGGATTTCCTGGGGTTGAGCTTGCGGAGGTGCCGGAGTACCTCTGATTCCAGAACAGCGACAGGAGCCAGGGCGATGGGTTCACTCGAGGAGGGGGACGCCACAGTCGATGCTGTTTGGCCCCCGGACTGGTTGGGATGTTGCTCGAATCTGCAGTAGAGCTTGTTGAGCTCCTCCGCCAGTCGAGGGCTCGGGGTTGCCGTTTGGGGTACTGGTTTAAAGTTCGTGGCTGCTCTCAGGCCCTTCCATAACTCCCGTGTGTTGGTTGACTGAAGGGAGAGCCCCAGCTTTTCAGCGTAGGCCCTCTTTGCAGAACGCAGTTCTTTTTTCAAGGCGTGCCTGGCCTCTCTGAAGTCCTCTGAGGAGCCAGACCTGTGCGCTTCCTCTTTGCGTTTCCGAAGTCGACGAAGCTTGTCGTTGAACCAAGGTTTGTTATTGGGATAGCGCAGAAAAAGTGGGATCAGCGCATCACCAAGCCGCCTCTGGATGGCCTCAGCTCAGAGATGCGCTGAGCCCCCCCAGGAACTACAAAACGCACCTTGAACCCAAACAGAGGCTCTGCATATACACCAAAGAAAACTATCAAGTGGGAGCAGCTGACCAGAATTAAATCAAACATAGCAAAGAAATGAACAGCGCTACTTAAAAACAGATGAGTGCTTACCTGCAAAAAAAGTGCACACCCCACTCATGGGATTCAAATACACAATGAGCACACACATGACCTGTCTACCACTTGGAGGATGTTAGTTTCACTAACAATTTGCAATTTGTTAGGTACTTGTCCCTCCCACTGTCGAAGAAGTCTTTCCTCCATGGGAGGGGACCTAACACTAACTAAAACCTACCTATGCATATGCATAGCCTGGGCACGCTACCAGTAAATTTAAGAATTGCGCAGAAAAAGTGGGATCAGCGCATCACCAGGCCGCCTCTGGATGGCCTCAGCTCAGAGATGCGCTGAGCCCCCCCAGGAACTACAAAACGCACCTTGAACCCAAACAGAGGCTCTGCATATACACCAAAGAAAACTATCAAGTGGGAGCAGCTGACCAGAATTAAATCAAACATAGCAAAGAAATGAACAGCGCTACTTAAAAACAGATGAGTGCTTACCTGCAAAAAAAGTGCACACCCCACTCATGGGATTCAAATACACAATGAGCACACACATGACCTGTCTACCACTTGGAGGAAAGACTTCTTCGACAGTGGGAGGGACAAGTACCTAGCAAATTGCAAATTGTTAGTGAAACTAACATCCTCCAAGTGGTAGACAGGTCATGTGTGTGCTCATTGTGTATTTGAATCCCATGAGTGGGGTGTGCACTTTTTTTGCAGGTAAGCACTCATCTGTTTTTAAGTAGCGCTGTTCATTTCTTTGCTTTGTTATTGGGATAGACTCTGAAGGTCTTGGATGGGATACACGCTTCTTCGCAGAAGCTAATGTAGGAGGTGATATTCTCAGCCCATTCATCAAGGGTGGGTGCCTCCAGAGTCGTCCAGTCGGTGGTTTCAAAGCAAGCTTTGAGGAAGAGGGTGGCTGGGGATCCTGAAGGGGTATGGTGTCATGTGAGGAAGGGGGTGGCTGGGGGTCCTGAAGGGGTATGGTGTCATGTGAGGAAGGGGGTGGCTGGGGGTCCTGAAGGGGTATGGTGTCATGTGAGGAAGGGGGTGGCTGGGGGTCCTGAAGGGGTATGGTGTCATGTGAGGAAGGGGGTGGCTGGGGGTCCTGAAGGGGTATGGTGTCATGTGAGGAAGGGGGTGGCTGGGGGTCCTGAAGGGGTATGGTGTCATGTGAGGAAGGGGGTGGCTGGGGGTCCTGAAGGGGTATGGTGTCATGTGAGGAAGGGGGTGGCTGGGGGTCCTGAAGGGGTATGGTGTCATGTGAGGAAGGGGGTGGCTGGGGGTCCTGAAGGGGTATGGTGTCATGTGAGGAAGGGGGTGGCTGGGGTCTTGAAGGGGTATACTGTGAGGTGGCTGGTGGTCCTGAGGGTTATAGTGTGAGTTGGGGAAGGTAGTGGCTGGTGGTCCTGAGGGCGTACATTTGAAAACGGCGCCGGTAGACTTGGGCGCAGGATTCAGCCGTTATATGGCTGATCCTGCTTCTGCACAAGTCCGGCCCGTATTAATTACTATTCCATGGCTGCCATGGATAGTGGGGGTGGCTGGTGGTCCTGAGTGGTATAGTGTGAGGTTGGGAAGGGGGTGGCTGGTGGTCCTGAAGGGGTGGACTGTGAGGTGGCTGGGGCTGCTGAAGGGTTATAGTGTTAGGTGGGGAAGGAGAAGTCTGGAGGTCCTGAAGGGGTCTAGTCTGATGTGGGAAAGGGGAGGCTGCTGGTCCAGAAGGGGTATAGTGTGATGTGGGAAGTTATGGGTCCTGAAGGGGTATGGTGTCAGGTGGGGAAGAGGTGGCTGCTAGTCCTGAAGGGGTATGGTGTCAGGTGGGGAAGGGGTGGTTGGGGGTTTTGAAGGGGTATTGTGTCAGGTGGTGAAGGGGTGGATAGTGATCCTGAATGGGTGTAGTTTGGGGTGGGGAAGGGGTGCCTGGTGGTCCTGAAGGGCTATAGTGTGAGTAGGGAAAGGGGTGTTTGGAGGTCCTGAAGGGAAATAGTGTGAGGTGGGGGAAGGGGTGTTTAGTGGTCCTGAAGGGGTATAATGGATCCAGATAAGACTGGAGGACCTCTGAGAGAAGCAAGTTTGACTCTCAGCTGTTTTGTTACACTGAATATTCTTAGCTTTCTCTGTCATAAAGCTTTTGGTCTCCACTAATCTCTTGCTGGGACTTGCTGTGCCAGTTGCCATGATCACTGGGGAGGTACATGGGAACACCAACAGGGCCATTTCAAACAGGCTTCAGTTGTTAGCAAGAATTTTGATTGGTTACGCCTAGCTTCTTCTGCTACAGGTTCTGTGCATTTGTCTTGGTAAATGTGCTCTATGGTGTGATTTATAGATGTGTTGTCAGAAGATAAAAATGTAATACCATTATTTTGGTGCCTTCCTTTACGCCCTGGGGCTCACTGGCAGCGCTTGCTAATTGGCAGGGTGCTGCAACAGTGGAATCCTTGGGAGAGTTTTCACTTGCAGTTTTGCAATTGCAAAGCGCTGGATGCAGCATTTTGTAAACAATCCCAGAGCAATCGCATCAATGGCTGCAAAACTAAACTGCGATCGCTGTGGGAAATGCACAATTTTGGATTCACAATCGCTTTATGGGCTGTCGAAAAAGTGCCATAAGGACTCCAGGCAATCGACTGCTTTCAGATGACTGCTGAACTGTGTGCTTGTCAGGCAGTTCATTCTGCCAGCGTCGAGTGCTCTTTTCGGCTGGACTTAAAGAGGAACTCCAGTGAAAATAATGTAATAAAAAGTGCTTCATTTTTTTACAATTATGTAAAAATGATTTAGTCAGTGTTTTCCCATTGTAAAATATTTCCTCTCCCTAATTTACATTCTGACATTTACCACATGGTGATATTTTTACTGCTGGCAGGTGATGTCAGTGGAAGGAGATGCTGCTTGCTTTTCTGGCAGTTGGACCCAGCTGTAAACCGCTGTTATTTCCCACTATGCAATGAGGTTCACAGACAGGAAACTGTCAGGACCATGGTCCTGACATCACTCTTAGGGATGCTCAAATTCGGCTTCGGGAGATATCCGGATTTTTGCTATCCGGATATCTCCCAGTAATGCTGTGCGGGCTGGGCGGGGGGGTCAAGCTTACCTCTCTGACGTCTTCTTCGGTCGTCCCTCAGCGCCTCCCACGATGCGCTCCAAGCGGCGGTCACCTGATTACAAACACTTCCTCCTTCCGGGTTGAAGGAGGAAGTGTTTGTAATCACGTGACGCGCGTGGAGCGCATCGTGGGAGGCGCTGAGGGACGACCGAAGAAGACGTCAGAGAGGTAAGCTTGACCCCCCCCCCCCCGCCCAACCCGCACAGCATTACTGGGAGATATCCGGATAGCAAAAATCCGGATATCTCCCGAAGCCGAATTTGAGCATCCCTGATCACTCTGTGGGATGGGGTTTCACCACAATCTCAGCCATAGAGAGCCCCCTGATGATCAGTTTGTGGAAACATTTCTCATGGGAAAGGAGGTATCAGCTACTGATTAGGATGAAGTTCATTTCTTGGTCACGGTTTCTCTTTAAATTCAGCCAAATGGTAGCATCTGTAACCCTGTGTGTGTCAGGTGTTTGACAGGAGGTAAAGTTACCAAGTGGCAGAAAAATGCCATGTGGCATTTGTGCATGGCTGGGCTCAGTATAATGGCTACTTCACCAATGCCAAGCTCTAGCTACCACCCAGCAGGTTAATGGCTGCTAGTCTACTTTAGGGGGCCTAATTTGAATCTCTTTAGTCAAACGACCGGTTCCTGCTTGCTGTAAACTCACTATATTTGGTCACGACCACTAGTTTGTAAGAAATAGGCGACCCGCAGCTGGCCGCCGGGCTTTGGGCACAGCTTTACTAATAAACCTGTTCAAATGACGGCATGGATAGTGACTGCTGTAGCGTTCCCTATTTCTTACAAATGCAGTGTTCTCCCCAGGCTCTTTTAGCCGGGTGCTTCACCCGGCTAGATTTGGTGACCACCCGGCTGTCATCGGCTCACCTCCTCCTATGCTGTAAGCAGAGTTGCCCTGCATTTTCATCTTGACCCATCAGGCTACTATTTCATGCCACCCGCCTGGAAAAAAATTCTGGGCAAAACACTGAAATGGAAGCGGAAGTTTGTATATGGGGATTCCCAATCGGTCCCCTAACGTAGACTAGCCACGGTGTATGGGAATAGCTGACAGGCGGCACATCCACTGCCTTCAGCCTCTCGTAGTTTTTCAGGCTATTGCAGCCAGTCTGTCGGTGGTTATGAGGTAACTATGCCACGCATTTAAAGCAAACCTGAAGTGAGCTATAGACCACTTGCATGATGCTTCACACCGCATTACTCTTCCCCGCCACATCCCCACCGTGAGGGCCATGCAAGTCTATGACTTGCACACTTCACACGAAGTGGCGGAAGTATCCAAATTACTGCAGTGCCAACGCAAAGGCTGCAGCTCGTCACCGCATGATCCGTGCCTACCGCACGGATTATGCAGTAATGCAAGTCAATGGGCGATGCGGTAAGTGTAAACTAGGGGAGCGCGATCAGCTGGGAATCCCAGTGATGTACTTCCTGCTCAACCCTAGCCGGGGGACAGGCCTATACAAATGCCCCTGTCACCGCACCGTGTCACAGGGGCTTATAAAGGCTGATTGCACCGCTAATATTAGGTGTGCATCTGGCCTCAAACAAAATGGCAGATTCTCACCTATTTGGAGGGAAGGCTCTGGATCTTGCTGAGCCTTCCCAATTCTTTCTTCGTCGTTCCCTTAATCAGAATCATTTATTTCGCCAAGCATGAGCAATCATGCCCGGAATTGTTTTTGGCACATACATATAGCTCAGGAAGAAAACAGAGAAGAGTGCATAGCAGCAGGGATAGATTACATTACATTTGCATACAATTTGCGTCAGAAAAATTACATACATCACAGTTCATTTGTGGCCTTGAGCTGACCAGCGGTTAGCCTTGTTGGCCTTGTGAGGTTGTTGCTTCAGTTGACCGAACGGGAGTGTCGCAGCCCGCCCCCCGCTTGTTGGTCTTGCACAGATGGGAGTATGTGGAGTGAGTTCAAGTGGCTGACAGCCGATGGGAAGAAGGAGTTCCTATGTCTCGCAGTCTTTGTGGGGATGGCCCGAAGTCTTCGGCCCAGGGGGAGAACACTGAAGTAACAGTGGCCTGGGTGCGAGGGATCATTGGCAATCCTCAATGCCCTGGATTTCAGTCTCTTGTTGTGCAGTAGTGCAAGTGAGTGGAGGGGGCACCCGATGATCCTCTCCGCCGACCTGATGACCCTCTGTAGTTTGAGCTTGTCACTGGCGGTGGCGCCATCATACCAGACCAGGATGGAAGAGCAGAGGATTGACTCGATGGTGGCAGAGTAGAAGCTGGTCAGAATCTCTTGGGTCATGCAACCTTCCTCAGCTGCCGTAGGAAATAAAGTCTCTGCTGTGCTTTCCGTTGGATGACAGTGATATTGGACTTCCAACTGAGGTCGTTGGAGATAGTAGTGCCCAGAAGGCGGGCGCAGGGCACTCTGGCCACCTCGGTGCCGTCAATATAGATTGGAGGTGGGGAGGGAGCAGACCTCCTGAAGTCAATGATTAGCTCGACGGTCTTTGCTGTGTTCAGCACCAGCCTGTTATCCTTGCACCAGTTGCAAATTCTCTCCACCTGCTGACAGTACTCCTGGATGTTATCCTTAGTGACAAGGCCGACAATGGTAGTGTCATCTGCAAACTTGATGACCTTGACTGAGTCTGCCTCCGATCTGCAATTGTTCGTGTAGAGGGAGAACAGTAGCGGAGACAGCACGCAGCCTTGAGGAGCCCCTGTGTTCGTTGTCACCACTTGGGAGCAGATGTTGCTCAGCCTGACGACTTACAATAATACAATACAATACAATAATACAATAACATTTCTATAGCGCTTTTCTCCCATAGGACTCAAAGCGCTTAGGCTCTCTCAGATACAGTAATTAGTAGGATGAAGTATTCACACAACAAAAGTTATATTTCTGCAAATGCCAGACTGAACAGGTGGGTTTTCAGTCTGGATTTAAACACGTCCAGGGATGGGGCTGTCCTGATCTGTTGAGGTAAGGAGTTCCAAAACGTAGGGGCAGCATGACAGAAGGCTCTGGGACCAAAAGTTTCCAAGTGGACTCTGGGTATGACTAGATTATTAGAACCTGTCGATCTGAGAATGCGGGGATTGCTACGCAGCTGTAACATATCTTTTATGTATCCAGGGCCTAGATTATTCAGGGATTTAAATGTCAGTAGGCCGATCTTGAATAGGACCCTCCATTCTATAGGTAGCCAGTGAAGGGAATGCAGGACTGGCGTTATGTGGCAGTGACGGGGTTGGTTGGTTAGCAGTCTGGCAGCAGTATTTTGTATCAGCTGTAGGCGGTACAAGGCCTTTTTTGGAAGGCCAGTGTATAGAGCATTGCGGTAGTCCAGTCGGGATGTGATGAAGGCGTGGACTAAGGTTGGCAGATCTTCTGGGGGGATAAGGTGCTTGATTTTTGCAATGTTCTTCAGGTGAAAATAGGATGATTTCACCACAGCAGAGATTTGAGTTCTGAAGTTTAAATCCCCATCAATTAGAACTCCCAGGCTACGCACATGATCAGAGCTGCGTAGATATTAGCCTCCTATTCCCAGTGGTGAAGACTGCAAGTTAAGTTGTTTTGTTATCATGCTCTGCCCTCCAATCAGAAGGACTTCAGTTTTGTCTGCATTTAGTTTCAGCCAGTTGTCATTCATCCATTGCTGTAGTTCACGTAAGCAGGCGTTTATAGTTAGAGTTGGGTCTGTCACACCAGGCTTGAAGGAAAGATATAGTTGGGTGTCGTCTGCATAGCAGTGGTATGTCAGGCCATGTTTTTGGATTAGTTTTCCCAATGGTAGCATGTAAATCGTGAAAAGCAGGGGAGAGAGGATTGAGCCCTGGGGCACCCCATACTTAAGTGTTACAGGGGTGGACAGGAAGGGCCCCATAGACACTTTGTGGGTTCTGCCACTCAAGAAGGATTGGAACCACTGAAGTACTATGCCATCAATGCCGCAGTATTCCTGTAGCCTGTTTATCAAGATGTCATGGTCAACTGTGTCAAAGGCTGCAGAAAGGTCTAGCAGTATGAGGATCGAGCACTCTCCTCTGTCTCTTGCCATGAGCAGGTGGTTGCATATTTGGATGAGGGCAGTTTCAGTGCTGTGGTGTTTCCTGAAGCCAGACTGGAATGGGTCATAGCTGTTATTTTGTAGGATTCTGGCTTCTAGCTGGAGGTATACAGCTTTTTCAATTAGCTTGCCCAGAAAGGGGAGGTTAGAGACAGGTCTGTAGCTGGTCATTGCATCTGGGTCCAGGGAGGGTTTTTTGAGGAGAGGCCTGATGATTGCTTCCTTCAGTAAAGCAGGAAATATCCCTGATTGTAAGGAACAGTTAACAATTTTGAGGAATACCGGTACGAACAGGTCGGGGCAGTTCAACATGAACTGTGTTGGGCCAGGATCCAGGTCACAGGTAGTTAGGCGGACGTGAAGGAGGATGCTTGATGTGACTTCTTCATCAATTTCTTTGAAGTTTGACCAAGGTGTTACGTTGTCTCTGCTAGTGGTCTTCGGCGCTATATTAGGCTCAGATGCTGTAAGTTGGATGGCGGACCTTATAGCGGAGACTTTGTCTGTGAAGAAATGGGCAAATTGGTCACAGAGGTCCTTTGAAGACTCGATATTAAGTTTTTGACATGCTGGGTTGCAGAGTTTTTCCACTGTGCGGAACAGTTGGGCTGGTTTGTTAACTGCATTTGCAATCTCTTGTGATAGAAAGGATGATTTTTTTCCTGTGATTACCTTTTGGTAGCTCTTCAAGTGGAAGATTAAGGCATGTTTGTCTTCTGGGGACTGAGATTTGCGCCACAGCCTCTCAAGTTTTCGGCCTTGTCTTTTCAGCTCTTTTATAGCGTTATCAAACCACTGTGCATGATGGTGTGGAGTAAGATATTTGGTGCGCAGAGGAGCAATGGTCTCAAAGGTGGAGGACACACATTTGTTGTATTTAAACACCAGAGTATCAGGGTCCAAGCTGGAGTCAGTCAATTCATCAAAGCTAAGGTTATCTCGGATATGTTGAGGTGTTAGCCCTTTTAAGCGGCGATATTTTACTTGGGACCTGTTGGTGAGAAAGTCAGTGATCCACAGGCGTAGACTAGAGTGAACACCAAGTGCAGCTAGGTCTTCTTGAAGTATGCGTGGACAGATGGTATTGAAAGCCGAGCTAAAGTCTAGGAGAAGGATTCTGACATAAGTGTTTGGCCTGTCGAGGTGGTCATTGATGAGCTCCATGCAGATATTGATTGCGTCATCGGTAGACCTGTTTGCTCTGTAGGCGAACTGGAAGGGGTCGAGTAGGGGCGAGGTGGAGAGCTTGAGGTAGGCTAGGACCACCCGCTCCAGGGTTTTCATAATGACAGACGTCAGGGCCACAGGCCTGAAATTGTTGAGGTCCGCGACCCCCTGCTTTTTTGGAACAGGTACGGTGGTTGACAACTTGAAGCAGGTGGGAACCTTGCTTTACTGCAGTGACTTGAAGATGTCGCAGAGGGTAGGAGCAAGTTGTTGGGCACAGGTTTTCAGGCAGGCTGGAGATACGCCGTCGGGGCCGGAGGCTTTCCTGGCGTTTAGCGTTGATAGGAGTCGCAGGACGTCGGCCTCGCTCACTGCCAACTGGTTCGAGATGTTGCTCACAGGGCCTAGGGCGGGGGTGGTCGGTACCAGACGCCCTTCCCGTGCCTGGTTCTCAAACCTGCAGTAGAAACTGCTAAGTTCTTATGCAAGTTTTAGGCTGGGTGCTGCATGTTTAGGTTGGGGCTTGTAATTAGTGACAGCCTTCAGCCCCTTCCATACAGCCCTAGAGTCCATAGATCGCAGGTGTTGTTCCATTTTTTCAGCGTACTCCTTTTTGGCTGCCCTCAGCTCCCGGTTGAGGTCATTTCTCGCTCTCCTGTAGTCCTCCTGGTTGCCGGACTTGTGTGCAGCTTCCTTGCTTTTCCGCAGTCGGCGAAGCTTGTTAGTGAACCATGGCTTGTTGTTCGGGTACACCTTGAACGATTTTGTTGGTACGCAAGAGTCCTCGCAGAAACTGATGTATGAAGCGACGTTATCTGCCCATTCATCCAGGTCTGGCGTTTCTAGGGACTTCCAGTCCGTGCAATCAAAGCAGGCTTGCAGTTTCAGCTTGGCCTCGTCAGACCACACTTTGACGGACTTGATTGTCGGATTAGCTGATTCCAGGCGCCTCTTGTAGGTGGGAATAAGGTGGATGAGGCAGTGGTCCGAGGAGCCGAGAGCCGCCCATGGGACCGCCTTGTAAGCAGCCTTCAGGGCTGTGTAACAGTGGTCAAGAGTGTTCTGGCCTCTGGTAGGGCAGGCTACATGTTGGTTATAGCGTGGCATCTCCTGTCGGAGGTTGGCCCTGTTGAAGTCCCCAGCGATGATGAACAGAGAGTCCGGGAGGGATGTCTCCCACTGCGAGATGGTCTCATTAAGGGCTAGCAGAGCAGATTTGACATCGGCATCCGGAGGGATGTATACTCCGGCAAGGACATACGAGGAGAACTCGCGCGGCGAGTATGGCGGCCTACAGTTAATTATTAGGAGTTCCAGGTCTGGGGAGCATTTCTTGTCAAGAACTGACGGGGGGGGGGGGGGGGCACCATGAGGAGCTGATGTAGAAGCAGATGCCTCCCCCTCTTTTCTTCCCGGAAAGGACAGGGTCTCGGTCTGCTCGGATGAGGTTGTAGTCCGGGAGAAGGAGGGCGCTCTCGGGGATGTCCTCATGTAACCATGTTTCTGTGAAGCAGAGGGCTGGAGTGTTTCTGCTGAGGTCCTTCCTGTCGCAGAGTAGGTGCAGTTCATCCAGTTTGTTGGGGAGGGATTGGACATTGCCTAGGAGGACTGAGGGGATGGCTGAACGAATTCCCTTCTTTCTCAGCCTCACGCGGGCCCCTGCACGGCATCCTCTCCGCCGCCGGCCTGCTTGTGGTCTCAGAGCGGGATCTAGGACTTGCCGGATGTGGTCCCAGACCTGGTTGGATAGGAGCATGGCTTCAGGGGGCGAGGGGCCACGTGGCACCCAGTCTAGGAGCTGCTCTCTGGTGAAGGTCGTGCGTATGGTGGGGGGCGACGTGGGTGGGCCACGACCGCAGGCGTGAGGAGTGGACGGATGCCAGCGTGGAGTGATGGAACATAGCATACTGGAGCTACAGGCTTGTTTCCCTGAGTGTATGTAGCACACTCCTGCAGGTCGGTCAGACAGGAGGCAAGAGGCAGATTAGTGGAGCACATGTCGCGTACACAGTTCAGCCCCAGGATGTCCTCCTTTCAAATATCCTGCCTTCGGGACTTCTCGGCAGACTTAGGCTAGGGAACAGGTTGAATGACACACACTCAATCTGTTCCCTAGCCAGAATCGATTATGAATTGATCATTTTGATATGTTGAGGTCCATGTTCAAATATGCTAGAAGAACTGACCCACACATGGCCACCTGAACGCTCAGCCGATGTTTCTTGAATGGCAGCAGGCCTAGTGGTGACCACAGATGGTCATTGAGATGCAAATCATTTTCTCTTGCATTCAAAATTGGACCAATTAAAATAACTTTTCTTTTGAATCTGATTGTGCCAGGAAAAAGCTGCATACAGTTTACATGAAATCGGAATGCAGTGCATAATGATTTGCATCTCGTTGCCCATCTCTGTGGGTGACACATTGATGGATAGGGATTTTGTGAGAGTCAGGAAGGTAGATGATGGTTCTTGATTGAGTGTAGACATTTGCTTGTGTGTATCATATATTTTTTATAGTAATATTTGACTTTTTTTTCCCTTATACAGAACTCTAACCTTGTACTTCAAGCTGATCGCTCGCTGATAGACAGAACCCGCAGAGATGAGCCCACTGGAGAGGTCCTATCATTGGTGGGAAAGCTGGAGGGAACCCGTATGGGTGATAAGGCTCAGAAGACCAAACCGGCAATGCAGGATGAGAGACGGGCCAAGTGAGTACCATTAACCTCCCTGGCAGTATGATTACTTCCAGATTTTGTTTAAATGCGGTGCCGTTTTTTCACAAGCTTTTAGACCCAAAAAATCATATCGCTAGTTTGATCTACGGCAGCCCTGCTCATTACACACCTCCCATGGATCCAGCTAGAGGTTATCGCTCTGAGCTGCGGATTTCCAGCCCAAGCCTGACTTGGGGTTACCGCTAAGGAGGTTTTTAAAGTGGATCTGAACTCAGAACTTCCTCTCTGCTCTAAAAGATAAGCAACAACATAATAACCAAGAAAAACATTTCTTTGTTACAGTTGACACAAATCTCGCAGTAAATCTGCCGTGTCTGCTTTTATGGGAGCGGTCATAGGGTTAACATCCTGCGTTTACAAATTAGCTGCTTTGCATGGGCAGCCAACTGACACAGCTGAGAGATCAAATTACACTAGTGATTTGTCACAGATGAGGTGACGTTGGGCAGGCTCTGTAAATACATACAGGGAGCATTTCTGGTTTCCTTCTGGCCTGTGCAAGAGTTCTGGTCCACTTTAACCAGACAAAGAAAAGGAATTAAATAAGTTCTAGACTTGGACAGATGTCTTTTTATAACCACGCTATGTAACTGCATGTAACCACACTATGTAATAAAATAGTTTTATTTAGTATTTATATAGTGTCAATGTCTTCCACAGCTCTGTACAGGGTATATAGTTTTGTCCATTAACTGTCCCTCAGGGGGTCATACAAGAATGATGGGCAATCAAACTAAGTTTACAAGACCTTCATTTGTGACGTGGACTGTATTACAGTAACATGTCCCTAGGGGGAAATGTTCTTCAGGGACTCTAAGGCAGGCATAGGCAAATTTGGCCCTCCAGCTGTTAAGGAACTACAAATCCCACAATGCATTTGCCTTTATGAGTCATGACTGTGGCTGTCAGACTCCTGCGATGCATTTTTGGATTTGTAGTTCCTCAACAGCTGGAGGGCCAAGTTTGCCCATGCCTGCTCTAAGGTCTCGTTCGCATTGTTTTTTTTTTTTTTTGTTGTTGCAAATTTTTTTTTTTTTTTATTCCCGGCGTTTCGTTTTTATGAAAAGCTCTTCTTTTTTTAATTCACTCTCTGATGGAAGTGAACTTTTTGACCCGGAAAAGAATAAATATGATGTATTTATTCTTTAAAATGCAATTGCCACACAACGCGATTTTGTGAGCGTTTAGCGCTCTTCCTATACCTCCAATTAAGGCAGAATCGGCTCAAAATGGTACAGGCACCGCTTTGCCGACCGCAAAGCGAGCGCAACGCGCTGGTATAAACCTTCTCTTAGAGATTCATTGCACAAAGTGTTTTGGGTACGATTTTGAAAATCGCTTGTGCTTGAAAAATGACAAAAACGTCCCTTGTGTAAACAAGCCCTCAGACCTTGACTGTGGTCGTTAATACTTGTTGCACTACGATTGGCATTGATTTTTGCTAAATGCAGTTTAGCTTTTTTTTTTTTTTTTTTTTTTTTTTTTTTTTTAAGTTTTCTCAGTGTTTTGAAAGAGTTGAAATACATTTTCTGAACCTGATAAATGCTGTGCTATGTTAAATATGGAATTGCTAATGTTTTATCAATACAATGGCAGAAAACATGTTTACAAAATCTTTTCTTTTTTTATTAACAGGAGACGAAAGCGAGATGAAGACAGACATGACATAAACAAGATGAAGGGCTTCACCCTCTTATCAGAGGGCATTGATGAAATGGTGGGCATTATTTACAAACCCAAAACTAAAGAGACTCGGGAGACCTATGAAGTTCTGCTCAGCTTCATCCAGGCTGCTCTGGGTGATCAGGTATGTTTGTGGCTGTTTTGCAGTTTTTGCTTTTTTTCTGTATATAAATGCAGATAGGCTGAATTTTTGACACCCAGATTTTGGGTGTTAAATGGGGGAGACTGCAGCGGATATATGGGGGTCTACCATATGCTGAGTACACCGCAGAGCATGCTGTAGAAGATATAGCTATCTATCCTTACTCCAACTTGCATCATCTCATCTCCCCTGCAGCTTCTAAACTTGCTGTTAGAGCTCCAGACTCACTGTGGTCACATGATGGTGAGCCTGGAGCTCCAGTGGCCAGTTCAAAAGCTGCACGGGACACTAGTGGAATCAAGTTGGTGTGCATACAGGTGACTATCTTGCTTTTAGCCTATTTTTAGGCCAAAAGTGCAGGGAGGTTGGTGTATGCCTGCAAAGGCTTATCTGCACATGTGTATAATATTTTACTAAGCCTTTTGGTTAAACGCTCATTCAGAAGCAAGGATTGGTTTGTAAGTCTCTGGTGGGCTGAAATCACTTTGTATATGCTAAAACAGGAAGCAGAAGCAAGACTTGATCACAGGCTCACAACTAGCCAATCAGACTAAAGGTGGCCATTGTTTCCGATCACAACAGTAATCGATCGGTCATGGCTATTAACAGCCATATTTCTGCTAGCCAATCCTCCCAGATCGATGGGATCAATCCGTTTTCAGATTGATTCCATTGATCTGATTGGAGAAGCTAGCGGGACTTTGACCATTAATGGGCATGACCGATCAATTCTGATTTCTGCTGTGATCGGAAATGATGGATCGTCCGCAGAATTGGGCACCTTTTGATGTATTTATGTGAAATTTGATCACCTTGGACAAAATTACTAGTAATTTATTGGCCAGGATAGCCAGTAGACTGCTGAGTGATTCACCATTTTGAAAGGGTGGTCCAGCATCATCAAGCAAATGGTGAACGGCCTAATGGTAGGTAGTGTTGATTTTACAGAGTAGCTACCTACGTACTCGGTGACTGCGGGAGAGGGGGGTTAACATACTCCTGTACCCATCTGATCCGATACGTCGTACGTTGCTTTTCAGGTCGCACTCCACATCACTCCCACACTTCCTCCTTCAACCCGGAAGCATAGGAGTGACTTGGAACGCGACTTGTGACGTATCTGATCAGATGGCTGCATGGGTATGTTAACACCCCCCCCCACCTCCCTTGGTCACAGCTGTCTCGAGTACATAGCTACTCGGTAAAATCAACACTAGTGGTAGATGATTGCGTAGTATTGTAATATATCTGGTGTACATTGCTATTGGGGCAGTGGTTTTATTAATTCTTTTAGCTGAAGTAGGTCAAAATGCTACAGCCCAGTCTCTGACTGGGGTCAAGTATATACAGTGGTGTGAAAAACTATTTGCCCCCTTCCTGATTTCTTATTCTTTTGCATGTTTGTCACACTTAAATGTTTCTGCTCATCAAAAACCGTTAACTATTAGTCAAAGATAACCTAATTGAACACAAAATGCAGTTTTAAATGATGGTTTTTATTATTTAGTGAGAAAAAAAAACTCCAAATCTACATGGCCCTGTGTGAAAAAGTGATTGCCCCCCCTTGTTAAAAAATAACTTAAAGGTGGTTTATTACACCTGAGTTCAATTTCTGTAGTCACCCCCAGGCCTGATTACTGCCACACCTGTTTCAATCAAGAAATCACTTAAAGAGAATCTGTATTGTTAAAATCACACAAAAGTAAACATACCAGTGTGTTAGGGGACTTCTCCTATTACCCTCTGACACAATTTCGCCGCTCCTCGCCGCATTAAAAGTGGTTAAAAACAGTTTTAAAAAGTTTGTTTATAAACAAACAAAATGGCCACCAAAACAGGAAGTAGGTTGATGTACAGTATGTCCACACATAGAAAATACATCCATACACAAGCAGGCTGTATACAGCCTTCCTTTTTAATCTCAAGAGATCATTTGTGTGTTTCTTTCCCCCTGCAGCTATCTTCCACTGAAGTTTCAGGCTGCTCTTTTCTTCCTGCAAACAGCTTTGCCCTTGTCTGTAATTCCTCAGTATGTGAAAGCCCAGCCAGCTCAGAGGACAATTTATCCAGCTTGTAAAAGATAAGAGAGAAGAGAGAAGCTGCTCTAATCCTAAATAACACACATGCAGTGTGCATAAAAGGGCCTGGAAGGGGGAGTTCATAGCAGAACCACAACACTGAAGAACTTGGCAGCCTTCCAGACACAGGCTGACAAGTCTGACAAGAGAGAGATAAGTTGATTTATTACAGAGATAGTGATAGTATAAAGTGCTGCAGTAAGCCAGAACACATTAGAATAGCTTTTTGAACTTGTAGGATGATAAAAAACAGGATACAATTTTTGTTACGGAGTCTCTTTAAATAGGAGCTATCTGACACAGAGAAGTAGACCAAAAGCACCTCAAAAGCTAGACATCATGCCAAGATCCAAAGAAATTCAGGAACAAATGAGAACAAAAGTACTGTAATTGAAATCCATCAGTCTGGTAAAGGTTATAAAGCCATTTCTAAAGCTTTGGGACTCCAGCAAACCACAGTGAGAGCCATTATCCACAAATGGCAAACGCATGGAACAGTGATGAACCTTCCCAGGAGTGGCCGGCCGACCAAAATTACCCCAAGAGTGCAGAGAAAGCTCATCCGAGAGGCCACAAAAGACCCCAGGACAACATCCAAAGAACTGCAGGACTCACTTGCCTCAATTAAGGTCAGTGTTCACGACTCCACCATAAGAAAGAGACTGGACAAAAACGGCCTGCATGGAAGATATCCAAGGCGCAAACCACTTTTAAGCAAAAAGAACATTAAGGCTCGTCTCAATTTTGCTAAAAAAACATCTCAATGATTGCCAAGACTTTTGGGAAAATACCTTGTGGACCGACGAGACAAAAGTTGAACATTTTGGAAGGTGCGTGTCCCGTTACATCTGGCGTAGAAGTAACACAGCATTTCAGCAAAAGAACATCATACCAACAGTAAAATATGTATCCATGGTAGAAGAAGAAAAGTAGATCCGGCACCAATCTGCTGCTTCGGTAGAATTTTTAATCCAACAGGTACAGTAAGGTTAATAAAGGAAGATACAAAAAGCAGGCCGTCTTTTTGTATCTTCCTTTATTAACCTTACTGCACCTGTTGGATTAAAAATTCTCCCGAAGCAGCAGATTGGTGCCGGATCTACTTTTCTTCTTCTACCCTGGATACATATCTGTTTTATTGTGAGCACAGTCTGCTCGGGAACTTAATCCAACTGCATAATTCCAGCAGCATTGAGTGCCAGTCATCTTTGCATCCTCTGGTTGAAGCAACAGTAAAATATGGTGGTGGTAGTGTGATGGTCTGGGGTTGTTTTGCTGCTTCAGGACCTGGAAGGCTTGCTGTGATAGATGGAACCATGAATTCTACTGTCTGCCAAAAAATCCTGAAGGAGAATGTCCGGCCATCTGTTCGTCAACTCAAGCTGAAGCGATCTTGGGTGCTGCAGCAGGACAATGACCCAAAACACACTAGCAAATTCACCTCTGAATGGCTGAAGAAAAACAAAATGAAGACTTTGGAGTGGCCTAGTCAAAGCCCTGACCTGAATCCTATTGAGATGTTGTGGCATGACCTTAAAAAGGCAGTTCATGCTAGAAAACCCTCAAATAAAGCTGAATTACAACAATTCTGCAAAGATGAGTGGGCCAAAATTCCTCCAGAGCGCTGTAAAAGACTTGTTGCAAGTTATCGCAAACACTTGATTGCAGTTATTGCTGCTAAGTATGGCCCAACCAGTTATTAGGTTCAGGGGGCAATTTCTTTTTCACACAGGGCCATGTAGGTTTTGAGTTTTTTTCTCACTAAATAATAAAAACCATCATTTAAAACTGCATTTTGTGTTCAATTATGTTATCTTTAACTAATGGTTAACGGTTTTTGATGAGCAGAAACATTTAAGTGTGACAAACGTGCAAAAGAATAAGAAATCAAAAGGGGGCTAATAGTTTTTCACACCACTGTAGCTCCAGTGCAGTGTTCTCCCCAGAGCCTTTCAGCTGGGCGGAGCGCCCACCTGACCCTGCCCTCCCGCCCGGCTGCCGTTTGCCCTGGTCTGTGGCAGAATTACTGTACTTTCTCCTCTTGAATCATTACAGCGAGCAGAGCAGCAGCTGTGTCTGTGCAGCCAGCTCGCTGTCATTCAGGGAGATATCTCCGCCCTCTTCCCCAGCTCCCTTCGTAGTGTAGAGGGGCGGGGAAAGCTCCTGTGAAGTTACACGCAGGACAGATAAACTTACACCGCGGGATGCCTGGCTCAGTTCATTCCACCGGCAAGTCTCCTGTCATAATGGGGGAGGGGGGCTGTCTCGAAGCCGTTGCTGTGTGGTAAATGCTTTTTATATGCAGATAGCATTAGATTAGCTTCACACACTTGTACAGTACTGTCCTCACTAACTGAGGACTAACTGTCCTCACTAACTGTGGAGAGGAGAGCTGTAACATCGCAGATTTCTGCTGAGAGATTATAAAAAGGTGGCATTTCTGACCTTATTTCTAGAAAATAAAAAAGCAGTTTAGCTGTAATCTTAGCTAAACTTGGAAAATACTTGTGGTTATTGCAGTCTAAACTTTAGAGCACTTTATTCAGCAGCCTCCATGATTGTCCCTCTTAAAGTAAGTGCGTGTGTGCGTGAGTGTGGTGTGCATGTGTGAGAGAGCACGCTGTGTGTGTGTTTATGGTGTGTGTGTTTTATCCTGGGCTGTCCATAATCCAGTAGTACCTAGCATATCCCCCCCCCCCCCCCCCCCCCCCCCAGGCAACCAGTGGTGTGATTCCGCACCCTGGGCTCGATTCAAAAAAGTGTGGTAACTGCTCTCAGAGCAGCTATCACGTGATCTGCCGGCGCCAAGGTTTGCGCACGTACACCACTACTCCGCATGGTAAAGGAAGGTTTGCATGAAACACGCAGCCGATCGCGCACAAACCTTCCTTTATCATGGGGAGTAATGGAGTACGCGCGCAAACCTCGTTGCGCCGGCAGATCACGTGATAGCTGCTCTGAGAGTAGTTATCACACTTGTGTATCAACCCCCCCAGTGTGACCCTACCCACCCGGCTACTTTTTCATGCCACCCGGCTGAAAAAATATTCTGGGGAGAACACTGCAGTGCTTTGACTAAAGTCTATTTATGCTAACTATATGCGTGGTTTTAGATATGTGATTCATACACTAATATGGCCAAAACATCAACAGGACAGCTGCGTAATTTAGCATTGTATAAAATGAGATTAGACCTGGAAGAGCCCGTATCTGGTCAGGTTTGACTACTTGACCTGTTAGTCTGCTCTGCCACTTGTACAAGTTATAGATGTTCAGGTGAATGTATTAGGGCACAAAACTCTCTAAATGTACAGTCTGTTAGGCAGTAGGCTGCACGTTATATACCAGGGAAGAAGTTGTAGCTAAAACATCAGAAAGTTAAGAAATTGATAGATTTTGTGATTCCAGAATTCTAGTGAAAGCCTGGGAAGTGATCTTATTTTTGACGCACTATACATCACTTTCTTTATCTTCCTAGCCTCGGGATATCCTTTGCGGTGCAGCAGATGAGGTATTGGCCGTACTAAAGAATGACAAGCTGCGAGATAAAGATAGGAGAAGAGAAACAGAACAGCTGCTGGGGCAGACTGACGACACACGTTACCATGTGCTGGTCAATTTGGGCAAAAAAATCACAGATTATGGAGGGGACAAAGAAATCCAAAATATGGGTGAGTATTAGTGTATTTATATTGCACTGACATCTGTACAGACATGTTACTAACCATCCCTCAGGAGGAGCTCAGTCTAATCCATGTCCGTCATTTGTCCCTGCCATAGTCGAAGACCAGTTTTGGAGGTGCAGGGAACCATTTAACTTTATCCAGTATGTTTTTCATAAGCTTAGTTGCAATTTACTGCAGGAAGTTCATAGAAAATAAAGAGCCTCTTGATCTGACTGGCTCTATTAAGCATGCATACAGGCATCTAGCAACACTATACTATAGGTTTAAGACATTTTCTAACTGCAATGGTTGGATTTAACAAAAATGTTTCAAATAATTACATGCCACTGGATTTAAAGGGAACCTGAAGTGAGAGGAGTTTTGGTTTTTTTGTTTGTTTTTTTAAATTAAAAATCCATATCCTTTTTCAGTTTATGTTCCCTTTAATTCTGCAGTAATGTTTAAAGTCTGTGTAGTGTACATATTTATCTTGAAAGCGGAATTAATGACCCTTAGAACTTCCCTGCACTAAAACCCGTAGTATTCTATCTTCTCCCTGGCAGACAACAGGCTTTTAACTTCTATTTACTTTTCAGGAAAACATACTGAATTTGACAAGCTCTTGCATACTTAACAACTTAGGTTTTTTTTTTGTTTTGTTCCCTCCCCCCCCCCCCCCCCCAAGTCTTGCTGTACTGGAAAACATAATGGGACATTAGATAATTTCTTAGCAGGTAGCAGGGCTAATACTATGTTTATCTCATCATATCCCATGTCACTTCAGGTATGCTTTAAGCTGTCTAGCTGGTTTGTTTTTTCTTTCTCAGAAAATAACTCTCTAAAAATTGTAACCTGTTCTGTTTCGTGCGCAGATGATAATATAGATGAGACATACGGTGTCAACGTGCAGTTTGAGTCTGATGAGGAGGTGAGTGATATACAAATACGTTATACTCCTGTTAATGTTAGAATCGGCTTCTGCATGACTGTTGTGTCTTACAGGTAGGGGATGAGGATGTGTATGGAGAGGTGAGAGACGAGGCCTCCGATGATGACGTGGATGGAGATGAAGCGGTTGTACACGGGACACTCTCAGCGAATGTATGTAACTAAAAATGTGTTTTAATATTGAATTTGAACAATGCTTCCTGATATTTGCAGCTTTACTGAACCTTTCCTCCCTCCACTCACAGCTGGCATCTTCTGGAGAGCTGATGAGTGCCAAAAAGAAGGATCTTCACCCCCGAGACATCGATGCTTTCTGGCTACAGAGGCAGCTCAGCAGATTCTATGATGATGCCATCGTGTCGCAGAAGAAAGCTGACGAGGTTCTAGAAATATTAAAGGTTTGTAGCTGCCTGTGTGTAATATGTCAAACCTCTCCTTAAAGAGAATCAGTACTGTTAAAATCTTACATAAATATAAGTACCAGCCTGTTTGAAGTCTTCTCCTAGCCCACTCTGTGACATTTTTGCTGCTCCTGCTGCTTTCCTGGTGATAAAATCAGTGTTTTATTCATTGTTTTTGTAAACAATGAAGATGGCTGTCAAACAGGAAATACATCATCAGAGCAGGTGCCTTTTGCAGAGGCTCCTCTCAAACATGACTTCACGGCTGTAATATTTCTCTCACTTGTTGCCTTGGCTGCTTGTCTGGCCTTTGAACTGATCTTTCTGCACTCACAGCTGTTCACAAGGTCACAGACAGGCTGGCTGTGAGCAGAGACGCTGGCTGTGACTCATACACACAGCACGCACACAGAGACTGCAGGGGGCGTGGGGGAGGTGTGCATAACTTCTCTCTATCACAGCACATTCCTCTCTGGGCTGAAAAGGCTTGATAAAGGAAAGATTAGATATAATACAGAGACAGTGAAACTAGAAAAGGCTGCAGTAAGCCAGACCACATTAGAACAGGTATAGGAACTTATAAGGATAGAAGGAATAAGGCTGAAAATGTTTTTACAGAGTCCCTTTAATGTCCCAGAACTGCTAACAAGTTGGTGTCAAAAGATGAGAAAACGGTGCAGTATGTAAATGCTGTATTCGACTCCTTTGATAACCATAGTAGCAGATTATGCTGTGGTTAGAAAAAGTTTGGCTTAATTTCATAGCTAAAATATAAAGTAAAATACCTTGTACATGCTACAGGTACTTATTGGTGCCTTTATATTTACAGTGCTTTGTAACTTTTTATTGAAAGAGGCACCGTAGAGCTGTATAGTAGAATGTAGTAAATTATTCAGGATACTCACTTTTACATTACTTATCTCGGTTCTAGCATCAGAAACACTTCTTATAGCTAAATATTGCTGTATATTGGTATGCAGGCCTGCCCTCCCAGGGATGTTACAGCCTAGGTTCTTTACATAGGCAGAAAAGATGGGCTGACGAGTACTAACTCGTTATTCAAATGAGGCTTAATTGCCGCAGGTATGAGGCTGGATTGTAAGGGGTTATTTACCCATAATGCCGCAGTCCTGCCTGCGCTGCAAACAGCTTGCACGCGTCTTATTGGATGCGTTGCAAGCCTCACCACCGCGCACTTCCTTCTTCCGGCTTGAAGGAGAAAGTGAAAGTAGTGAGGCTTGCAACGCGACCAATAGGACGAGTGCAAGCTGTTTGAAGCGCAGGCAGGATGGCGGCATTATGGGTAAATAACCCCTTATCATCCAGCTGCACACCTGCGGTAAATAAGCCTCATATGAATCACTAGTTAGCACTCGTGATTACTCGTGAGCCCACTACTAATATACAGAGTTCACCTCCCTGAGGATTCTGGGAGACTCTCAGTAAACAAATTTCACAGCTGCATCTGCCGGCTCTAAGCGATGTTGTTTTTTTTTTTGTTTGGTTTTTTTTTGTCTTTAGACTGCAGGAGATGATCGTGAGTGTGAAAACCAGTTGGTGTTGCTGCTTGGTTTCAACACCTTTGACTTCATCAAAATATTGAGGCAGCATCGTATGATGAGTAAGTAGCTCTCTATGAAATCCTAAAATAAAATGGAACAAAAAAGAATTACAGGTTATTGCTTTCATGTGAAAGAAACCTAATGCATCCTCGATAAACTGTTGGTGTACTGGGGGGGGGGGGGGGGAGAGAAACCCATGTTATAAGCATGTAAAGGGCTTTACATTTATAAAAGGACATTGGATTCCAATAGCAATTAGATTGTGATATTCTTTGAGGGACAGCTAGTGATATGCATTACTGTATAGTGTTATATATAAATTTTATTATAAATTCTCAATTGTTGTATTTTAAAGAGAACCAAAAGTGAAAAAATATGCATTTGACAGTCTGTAATGTAAGGCTCTGTGTTAATGACAGGTGAGCTCTGTGCTCCGGTCAGGGATGTTTGCCTCATCTGCAAAAATGTCCCTGTGATCACTATTGGGGGCTTTGGTCCTTGAAGGGTAACAGAGGTGATGTGTGACATGAGATAGATATGTGTATGTAGAGTGCCTAGCACACAAATAACTATGCTGTGTTCCTTTTTTTCTTTCTCTGCCTGAAAGAGTTAAACATCAGGTGTGTAAGCGGCAGTTCCTGTCTGGACTGGGTCAGACTACAGTGTGACCCTTACTGAAGAGAAATTACAACTATAAAACGCTTTTCTAACAGATTATGGCTTCTGAGAGCGGGAAATAGATAAAAAAGGGTCAATAGTTCATAGATTTTAGCTCTGACATACTTAAATGAATGTGTGAGCAAAAACAATAAAGCAGTAAAAACTTAAAAAGTCGATTTTAAATATAAAACTGTGGAAGTCAATTTTAGAAGGATAGATGCAATTGTTTCATTAATTTTTCACCTCGGGTGTCCTTTAAAGCAGTAGGATCAGCCATACTATTCTAGGAAAAAAAACACATAAGTAGATAAATACTGGATCTACTTATATAACACATGTATTGTACTGTCCACGTTTTGATTTCAGTGAATTTTACATAGTAAATGAAGAATATTCTGTTCCTGGTGGGGGTCATGTCTTTTGCCCACAACTGAGGCTAAATCCTGATGTCATTCTTCCCTTAAAGTGGATCCGAGATGAACTTTTACTCATTGCATAATTGTGTTCCTTTCCTATTATTTATAGGGCATTCCTCAAGCCAAATACTTTTTTGTTTTTGTTTTAATACTCTAATTCCTTATAAACTAAACAAGCCACACCCACAGGTTTTCAGAGAGCCAAGGCACTTTCAGACAGTAGCAAGGGCTCATGGGAGCTAAGTCTGGGCAGCAGGAGGAGGGGGAGGTTTTACTAGCCAGAGATTTCAGAGGCAGATGGGAGGAGGAGGGGAATTAGGTTTTTTTTGCTCAAGATGCAGATAAGCCTGCCTCTGTGTAATGTTTACAAACATGGCTGCTGTCATTGTATCACAGGAAGAAATAATCATATTCTTTTAAAGCTGTTTTCAGCTAGATTTGCTGTGAAAACTATCTGAACTTTAGATAAGATAGATAGACAAGTTACTAGTTATAGTAAGTTTTTCATCTCGGATCCACTTTAACTTTTTTTTTTTTTATTTTCTCCTCCAATCGCTGAGTCACCTCAGCCTTGTTTGTAAACACAAGTGAGCAGGGGATCATGTTTCAGATACGCAGCTGGCAGGGAAATAAAGGGAAGAGTGGAATATATTATAGATAAAAAGAACCCCCCAGCATGCATTGGTTTGGCACTGACTACTAAAGGGCCAGTGCTCCTTAAAGAGAATCGTTAGGGGACATCTCCTATTACCCTCTGACACAATTTCGCCGCTCCTCGCCGCATTAAAAGTGGTTAAAACCGTTTTAAAAAGTTTGTTTATAAACAAACAAAATGGCCACCAAAACAGGAAGTAGGTTGATGTACAGTATGTCCACACATAGACAATACATCCATACACAAGCAGGCTGTATACAGCCTTCCTTTTGAATCTCAAGAGATCATTTGTGTGTTTCTTTTCCCCTGTTCTCATGCACTGAAGTTTCAGGCTGCTTGTTTCTTCCTGCAAACAGCTTTGCCCTTGTCTGTAATTCTTCAGTATGTGAAAGCCCAGCCAGCTCAGAGGACGATTTATCCAGCTTGTAAAAGATAAGAGAGAAGCGAGAAGCTGCTCTAATCCTAAATAACACACAGGCAGTGTGCATAGAGGGGCCTGGAAGGGGAGTTCATAGCAGAACCACAACACTGAAGAACTTGGCAGCCTTCCAGACACAGGCCGACAAGTCTGACAGGGGAAAGATACATTGATTTATTACAGATATAGTGATAGCAGAAAGTGCTGCAGTAAGCCAGAACACTTTAGAATAGCTTTTTGAACTTGTAGGATGATAAAAAACAGGATGCAATTTTTGTTACGGAGTCTCTTTAAAGGGAAGGTCCAAGCAAAAAAAAAAAATGAGTTTCACTTACCTGGGGCTTCTACCAGCCCCATGCAGCCATCCTGTGCCCTCGTAGTCACTCACTGCTGCTCCAGTCCCCCGCTGGGAGCTTTCTGACCTCGGAGGTCAGGGCCGAATTGCGTACATTTTTACACATTCCCGCTAGTGCAGGAACATTAACGCATACATTTTTACGTGTTAGTGGTGCAACGCGTAAATTTTTGTTCCTGCACTAGCTGGAATGCGTAAAAATGTATGCAATGTGGCCCTGACCTCTGAGGTCAGAAAGCTGCCAGCGGGGGACTGGAGCAGCAGTGAGTGACTACAAGGGCACAGGATGGCTACATGAGGCTGGTAGAAGCCCCAGGTAAGTAAAACTCATTTTTTTTTTTTTGCTTGAACCTTCCCTTTAAAGTGAACCTCCGGACTAAAAATCTACTCAGCAGCACTGAAAAGGCTTGGTGTTTCTTTAACAGTTTCACAGCATCAGAACTTTGTTTCTCTTATCCAAGCCTCATTTTTAGCTGCACAGAAGAAAACTGCCAGGGCTTTTTTCCCCTGATGCTGTGCAAAGCATGATGGGATTTCTGATGATGTTGCTCTCGTTCTGCTGTTTTGGTGAAAAATTTTTTTTCTTTACATTATGAATTTAACATTTGAAGCCTAGCGTGTGCAGCTGGGAGGGGTGATCAGGACACAGGACAGTTGGAACTGTGTCTCCTGCTCCTTGTCACCTCCTTTCAACCAAAAAGATGGCTGCCCCCATGACAAAGATGGCAGCCCCCATGAATCACAAACATTTGCCTGTTCTTTTAAAACAGGGTGGGTAAAAAATTATATTACCCATCTATCCTAATTAACATAACTAATGTAACTTAATGACAGTATGTTTGTTTAGGCTGAAGTTCCCCTTTAAAGAGAATCTGTACTCTAAATTTTTTACAGCAAAAAGCATACCATTCTATTCATTATGTTCTCCTGGGCCCCTCTGTGCTGTTTCTGCCACTCTCTGCTGCAAACCTGGCTTGTAATTGCCAGTTTTAGACAGTGTTTACAAACAAACTAACCAGCTTGTGATAGGCTAACATAAGCAGAGTGTGTGAGTTATACAGAGCCTGCAGGGGGCCTGGAGGGGGTGTGTATAGCTTCTACCAATCGCAAGCAGCCCTGCACATTCCACACATTCCAGCCTTAAGGCCCATACACACGTCGGATTTTTGCGACCGACCCGTCGTTTGAACGTTCCGTCGTTTGCACGGCAAATCCGGCGTGTGTACAGACTATCGTTCGGGTTATAAGACTGGTTTTCAGCGATCCGCCGGGCGGATCGCTGAAAATCAGTCTTATCACCCGAACGATAGTCTGTACACACGCCGGATTTGACGTAACGAACGACGGAACGTTCAAACGACTGGTCGTTCGCAAAAATCCGACGTGTGTATGGGCCTTTAGCTCGACTGTGCCGACATAAGAAAACAGATTAGATTATATAACAGAGATAACACAGCCACTGTGCAATTAGGAAAAGCTGCAGTAAGCCAGAGCACATTAGAACAAGCAAAGGATCTTATGGGATAGAAGAACTAAGGCTGAAAATGTTGTTACAGAGTCTCTAAGTATGTGATAACACCAAATTATCACAGCAGAAAAACTTTTGCAAGTTTTGAATGCAGGACTAGCACTTTTTTTACTTAATACACTCAGACCAGTTACTGTTGAAATTTGATTTTTATGGTGACAATCCCGCTTTAAAGTACACCCCGAATTTAGAGGGATAACTGTGCCTCAGAGGAGCTCACAATCTAATCCCTGCTTTAGTCAGTCATTGTCTTGTGTTACTGTTCCTACTGTAGTCTAAAACAGCTACTTGCTGTAGATGGAGCTACGTGCTGAATTACATTTTTAAATGCTTCCAACTTTGCCACTGTTCTAATGTTTTTCATTCTCCTCAGTTCTCTATTGTACCCTCTTGGCCAGTGCTCAGAGTGAAGCAGAAAAGGAGCGCATTATGGGCAAAATGGAGTCAGACTCTGAGCTGTCCAAGTATCTGTATCAGCTGCAGGAAACTGAAAAGGAGGATCTTATTCGGGTAAGTGACAGTCAGCCTTGTTATTAGATTGATGAAGGTTTTTAGTTGTGTATCCTTGTGTTTCTAATAGTTTCCCTTAATAACAGGAGGAACGTACACGTAGAGAGAGAGTGAGACAGTCACGTGTGGACACTGATTTGGAAAGTATGGAAATGGACCAAGGTGATGTAAGTGCCTTTCTGTTAACCTTACCCAATGAAGGCAAGCAGATTCAGTATGGTATAATCATCTATCTAATATTCCATCTTTCTTCTGTCTCAGAACTTCACTCCGCGACAAGTTTTGGATTTGGAAGATTTGGTCTTTGCTCAGGGAAGTCACTTTATGGCTAACAAGCGCTGTCAGCTGCCTGATGGCTCCTTCAGGCGTCAGAGGAAAGGCTATGAGGAGGTGCATGTACCGGCTCTCAAACCAAAACCCTTTGGAACTGACGAGGTGGGTGGAAGTTCATTCATACCAGTACTGCTATTAGTAAAATTAAATTAGATAAATTTTATGTCTTTTTTGTTTTTCTCTTCAGCAACTTGTGCCTGTTGACAAACTTCCAAAGTATGCCCAAGCTGGCTTTGATGGGTTTAAGAATTTGAATAGAATACAGAGCAAACTGTTTAAGGCCTCGATGGAGACTGATGAGAATCTGCTATTGTGCGCTCCCACCGTAAGTTATCAGTCAGCTGCATTGATGTGACATTATCGCTGTGTTGCCAGTAACTCTCATTATTATTATTTAGTATTTATATAGCACCATCATCTTCCGCTCCATAGAGTATATTGTTTTGTCACTAACTGTCCCTCAGAGGGGCTCACAATCTAATCCCTGCCATAGTCATATGACTTATCGTGTAGTGAATGTGTCCTAGCCTAGGGCCAGTTAACTTATCTTATTGTTTTTGGGATGTGGGAGGAAACCGGAGTGCCCAGATAAAACCCACACAGACACAGGGAGAACATAAAAACTCCGTGCAAATAGTGCCTGGGCTGGGATTCAAACCGGGGACCCAGCGCTGCAATGCAAGAGCATTAACCACTACCCCACCATGCTGCTGTGAACTTGAAAAGAAAAAAAATGCTCATTACTCTGATGCCTTTTTGTGTAGTCCAACATGATGCCCCCAAGTTTTTTTTTGTTTTTTATGTAGATTTGTGCATCTGCTACTAGTCAGTGGGAGCTATAGTTCATCATACAGAGGCTTTGTTTAGGCTGATTCATTCATGTATGTTTGTTGTAACACATACTGTATGTGTATTTGCATGTGCAATGCAGTACCATAAACAGAGGAACATTTGCAGAAATGTCCTCAGGTGCATTACAATTATTATTTAGTATTTACATAGCGCTGACATCTTCCCGAGCGCTATACAGAGTATATATGTCACTTATCTTTCCCTCAGAGTGGCTCACAATCCTAATCCCTGTTCCCTATCATAGTCTATGTATGTATTGTAGTCTAGGGCCAATTTTAACCAGTTCACCCCCAAGGGTTTTTATCCTAACGGACCAGAGCAATTTTCAGTTGTCAGCGCTCCTCCCTTTTATTCCCTAATAACTTTATTACTACTTATCACAAGAAAATGATCTATACCTCGTTTTTTTCGCCACCAATTAGGCTTTCTGTGGATAGTACATTTTGCTAAGAATTTTTTTATTCTAAATGCATTTTAATGAGAAAAACAGAAAAAAAAAAGAAAAAAAATCATTATTTCTCAGTGTTCAGCCTTTATAGTTTTAAAATTAAACATTCTCCTGTGGATAAAACAAACACGTTTTATTTGCCCAGTGGTCCCGATAATTAAACCGTTTAGATTATGTCCCTACCACAATGTATGGCGACAGTATATTATTTTGAAATATAAGTGGTTATTTTTCTGTTTGTTCTGGCCATAATTACAAGCCCCTATGTAATAAATTAAAATTAATTTTCCCCCATAAAATATAGAATAAAAAAAGCTGAGTCCCTAAGGCAACTATTTATTTTTTTTTTTAAGCTGATTTTTTTTTTTTACAAGTGTTTTTTTTGGGGGGGAGGGTTGGAAGTGTAATTTTATTAATGATGTGTATATACTTGAAAATGTATGTATTTTGTAGGTGTAATATACTTTTTGGCCACAAGATGGCGCTGGTGAACACTCATAGGACGTGTTCACTTTTTTTTTTTTTTTTTACACACTTTATTAAACTGTTACATTTCCTGTTTATGTGAATGGACGTAGCCGCTGTTCGCGGTCACGTCCATTCACTCCAGGCACTGCGATTGGGTAGAGGACTGTTCAGTCCTCTTCCCCAATCGCCCAGCACGGGATCCCGACGGTAATGGCGGCGGTAGCGGCGGACACACGGCGGTAGCAGCGGCGGGAATGCGCGACGTATTAAAACGTCATGTTGCTGTTAATAGCGGTAAGCATGACGTTTTAATACGTTAGGATGGCGGTAAATGGTTAAAGGAGTACTGTAGAGTGGTTTGGGAAAAAAAAGTTAAACTTACCTGGGGCTTCTGATGGTCCCCCGCAGACGTCCTGTGCCTGCGCAGCCACTCACTGATGCTCCTGTCCCCGCCTCCGGTTCACTTCTGGAATTTCCGACTTTAAAGAAGTCACCAGGAGTGTATTGCACAGTCCCAGTACAGTCTTTGCCTGTGCAATACGCTCCTGGTGATGTCACATGGGAGTGAAGACACGGGCGCGCAGGTGCAGTAGTTTTCCGACTTTAAAGTCGAGAATTTGAAAGTCCATGGACCTTGGGCCATGTTACCTTGCAGATCTCGTACTATGTGCATTGCGTTTAAAACTGACCGTAGTGCACATAGTGTGAACCAGCCGTAAAGGTGCTCACTAATGATACAATCTTATGACTTCTATGTAATATGAGAGACTAGCTGGAGTATCCATGCAAAGTGTAATTGCTCATTTTACACTTCTACATAGATTCGGTAGCATTATACAGTCAAGATTGTATCATCAGTGGGCACCTTTACTCTGCAGTCCTTCTTCAGAAGCCATTGATGTAATAAATCAGCCTCCTAGACTCTACCTGTGGTCCGCGGCCCACTGGTGGTCCGCAGGACGTTTTCATTTGGGCCGCGGGACTGTCCTCTTGTCTGCCCCCACCGCCCCGCCCCCTCCGCGGCCGCCGCTGCTGTTACCTTTGGCGGCCGCGTGGTCTCTTATATTCCCCTTTTCTCTCTTCCCAGCGTGTGAGTCACTGTAGCGGCGCGCCGTTACTATGGGAACCGCTCTCTCCTTCCTGCTTCCTCCCTCTCTATCACAGCAGCCGCAGGGCGCGCTGTTGTGACTCACACGGTGGGAAGAGAGAGAGAGGGGAATATGAGAGACCGCCGGCCAAGGTAACTGCAGCGGCGGCCGCGGGGGGGAGGTGGGGGCTGCTATACTGGGGCACTATACTTGCTATACTGGGGCACTATACTTGCTATACTGGGGCACTATACTTGCTATACTGGGGCACTATACTTGCTATACTGGGGCACTATACTTGCTATACTGGGGCACTATACTTGCTATACTGGGGCACTATACTTGCTATACTGGGGCACTATACTTGCTATACTGGGGCACTATACTTGCTATACTGGGGCACTATACTTGCTATACTGGGGCACTATACTTGCTATACTGGGGCACTATACTAGGGCACTATACTTGCTATACTGGGGCACTATACTTGCTATACTGGGGCACTATACTAGCTATACTGGGGCACTATACTAGCTATACTGGGGCACTATACTAGCTATACTGGGGCACTATACTAGCTATACTGGGGCACTATACTAGCTATACTGGGGCACTATACTAGCTATACTGGGGCATACTAGCTATACTGGGGCATACTAGCTATACTGGGGCATACTAGCTATACTGGGGCATACTAGCTATACTGGGACATACTAGCTATACTGGGGCATACTAGCTATACTGAGGCACTATACTTGCTATACTGGGCACTATACTAGCCGTACTGGGGCTTTACTAGCTATACTGGGGCATACTAGCTATACTGAGGCACTATACTTGCTATACTGGGCACTATACTAGCCGTACAGGGGCTTTACTAGCTGTACTGGGGCATACTAGCTATACTGGGGCACTATACTAGCTATACGGGGTAACTGTACTAGCCATACTGGGGCAACTAAACTCCCTATACTGGGGCAACTATGCTAGCTATGCAAGCCCCCCCCCCCCCCCCCGTAACCCGCTGTGCACGACACTGTCCACTAGGACGCTAAACCAAGACCCCCCCCCCCCCCCCGTGGGCCCCGGAGAAAAATTTGGTCAGAAAGTGGTCCCCGGGCCGGAAAAGGTTGGGGACCCCTGTCCTAGAGAACGCATTATTTAGCAGTGGAGCCACTGTGCAGTAGTACAAAGCAGGAAGAGGCTGCATATATGAGAAAATATGTGTAGTATAACATGATGCTGCAAGCTTGGCATTTGTAGACTGTTACTGGTGCCTTGTCCCCATGCATGTCTATGACTTCACCATACATAGGAGTAAGAAATAGTAGATAATTTCATCTTACTGTTTACTTTCCAAAGAAAAACTAAAAAGGTTTTTTTTATTTCCCATTTACCAATTAGGGTGCTGGAAAGACAAATGTGGCTCTCATGTGCATGTTACGGGAAATCGGGAAACACATTAATGTAGACGGCACCATCAACGTGGACAGCTTCAAAATTATATACATTGCTCCCATGCGATCCTTGGTGCAGGAAATGGTGGGAAGCTTCAGCAAGGTGATTGTAGTATTATTGTTCTTTTTTTCTTTTTCTTTTTTTTTTTTGCCTGTGTTAAATATGTGCTTAAAGTATAACTGTAACTTTAAAAAAAACAAGTTGAAGATTTCCGTCAGTAGGGGGAAGGCTCTAGATCAGGGGTAGGGGAACCTATGGCTCGGGAGCCAGATGTGGCTCTTTTGATGGCTACATCTGGCTCACAGACAAATCAGTAGGGGTTGATTCACTAAGCTACACTGATCAAGCACTGCAGCTTAGTGTGGCAGCGCAAGTAAAATTTTCAAAGTAGTAGACGCTACTGCTGTAGCATGCACTACTGACTTACTCACACTCCCCCAAAACGAACGGCTGCTCCAATTCTTCCACTCTGGTCCCTGTAATGTCCATTGACTTTGTAGGACAAGATCCCTACACTTTGATTGGCCCAATAGGCTTTCTGTCACTTGACAGGCAGCCTATTGGGCCAAAGTGTGGGGATCTTGTCCTACAAAGTGAATCAACCATCAAGTCAGCTAGTACAAGCTGTTAGTCGGTATTTCTCCTGTCTGGCTCTCGGGGAAATTGCTGATGTTGCTGAAACCCAAGAAAAGCTGAAGACTTGTCCTGACACTTTCGCTGCTCGGCGGATCAACTGTATACAGATCACCATAACAACAGGGACATGAGCCCTACTGTCCCAGTTTGAAACATATTGTATGGCTCTCACTGAATTACATTTTAAAATATGCGGCGTTTATGGCTCTCTCAGCCAAAAAGGTTCCTGACCCCTGCTCTAGATGCTTAAGGGCCTTCTGCGACCCTTCCGCTGTCAGCCGGGACCAACTTTGTGGCCGTGCTCCCCTCAGTGTATGAGCACAGTTGCACTACGTAGGCTCTACAGGATCCGCTCCTGTAAAGTAGCACAGAACCGCTTGTGCTTGGAGAAGAAAGCCATGCTTGAGCGGCTCTGTGCTGGGCAGGCTTTACTTTGCGCCTGCACAGGGTGGCCATTAAAGTCGAAGATTGTTTAATCGCTAGGCCTGAACGATACATTTTTTTCACTGTATAAGCATATACAAAAAGCAATTTTAAAAGTAGAGAACAAGAACATTAGAGTCAGACATGGAGAAGTCATGAGGAGGCAACATGTATAATTATGTCACAGGTTTGCTTTATGTCCCAAGACTTGGATTTAGGTGAACATTTGATGAATTGTTGCCAGAGATTAAAACTTGTATTCATACTATTTCACTTTGTGTTTCCAGAGACTGTCCACATACGGGATTACTGTTGCTGAGCTGACTGGTGATCACCAGCTATGTAAAGAAGAAATTAATGCCACACAGATTATTGTCTGCACACCTGAGAAGTGGGACATCATCACCCGGAAAGGAGGGGAGAGAACCTATACTCAGCTTGTCCGTTTAATTATCCTGGTAAGATCCAGAAATGTTCTGCACACCATGGCCTCAATTCACTTAGCAGTTTAGACTAGTCTACTGATGGCTTTTAGTCTACTGATGGTTTGGTGTAATGTTTTAGACCTGGTCTAACATTCCGTAATCACACAATTCACAAAGGCAAACAAGGAGTAACCACGCCCACTTTTTCTGACAGAGATTAGACTAGCTGATTTCTGTCAGTAAAGTAATTCTGTGAGGTATTTTAGATGTGAGGATGGAACCTTTTGAATTAATTATGCAGGAGTTTAATTGCATGCAGAGGAGAGCTCATCAAAGGAGAAGGCTGTCAGTCATAGCTACTCATTTGTGAATTGCATCTTTTGATCATTTCCCCTGCCTTACCGTCCTAATTACCCAATGGTTTAGACCAGGTCAAAAACAGGTCTAAAACATTTGATAATAGAGAAATTCCCCTTTGATGCAACTTACCAAACCATCAGTAGACTAAAAACCATCAGTAGACTAGTCTAAACTGCTTAGTGAATTGAGGCCCATGTGTGTTTGTGTGCAGGAAAATGTGCATATTTTTTCACAGCAGCTAATGTAATTGACAGAGAAAACTGAGAAAATGTGCAGGATTATTCTGCAGGATTGTCTGCTGGATGTTTTTTTTTCTATGGTGAAAAATTGTGAACTAGCCCATTAATTAACATGAGTTCTCAGCTTAAATCAGTTTTTGTGTGCAGAAAATGCACACAACAACAGTCAAGTGTGTCCCCTGCCTTACTATTTCCCAACTGCCTCAGTCACCCATATCCATTTATGTACATGTGCATGTAGTGCCTAAAAAGTCACACCTTTATAAGCCCTTAGCAAAACTAGCATCATAGCAAACTGGCTTTCAGCCATGCTGCTGTTTTTGCTAGATGCTTAAAAAAAGTGTAACTTTTTTACTGTGCAGATTTCATATAGCAACAGGGGATTAGGGGGCAGAGAATGATTTGATAAGAGTGAATTCATAGTTGATCTTGCAGTGGATTACTCTGACTGCAGTAAGAATCTTTGACAGAAGAGGTGGATTTACGGTACACTGGAATTTGAGGATCAGAATTTCAGGATGCAATTTCTGTGCCTGGAGTTGCACTTTAATTTCTTCTTTCCCCCACCCTCACCCCCAGGATGAAGTCCACCTGTTGCATGATGACCGAGGTCCGGTCCTGGAGTCCTTGGTTGCCCGAGCCATTCGTAACATAGAAATGACACAGGAAGATGTGAGGTTGGTTGGCCTTAGTGCCACTTTACCGAACTATGAGGATGTAGCCACCTTCCTACGTGTGGACCCAGCCAAGGGACTCTACTATTTTGACAATAGGTATTTATCTTTTTCAGAGCTGGTTTCTTTGAAAGTAAATGTGAAGTGAGTTAAAATAAAAAAGGCTGATACCTATAGACAGGGAAGGTTCTGGATCCTGTAGAGCCTTCCCAGTCTTCTCTTGTGCCCCTCATTCCAGGGCTTTCACCCCCGTTTTAAATTTGCTACCTCGGGAGACTTCAGAAGCACTCGTGTCCCTGAAACCTCCTGCAGACTGGTGGCTCCATACTTGCGAATGCGCGCTCACGCACTCACAGTATGGAGACGCCCATCTTTGGAATCACTCTGGAACACAAGACAGTCCGGTGTTGCTTTATTGACTTGCAGAACCCAATGCTAGGTATCTGAGGAGGTGTGCAATTATCTATAGATTGAAAACCTCATCATTATTGTTGTATAATTTATACAGTGCTACATTTTTTTTGCAATGCTTTTACGTGTTGTAGGGAGCCCACAGTGTAGTCCCTACCATAGTCATTGTCTTATGTTCCTATTGTAATCTAAGGCCATTTTGAGAAAACCATTTAACCTGTTTTCTTTGTATTGAGGAAACTGAAGTACCCAGAGGAAACCCACACAAGCTCAGAGAACATAAAAAACTTTGTGCAGTGTCCGAGCCAGATTTTAACTGGGGGTCCTAGCACTGCATGGCGAGAGTGCTTTCCACAACGCCACTGTGCCGCCCTGATGGGGGTGATGACCGTGGTGTGACAAAGTGATGACCAATGTACTTTAAACGCCAATTTCATGATGGGGGGGATGGAACCCCTCCCATAATACCTCATGGCACTTGCCACCATGATATTGTTGGTATTAATCTGATGGCCGTTGAGTGGCTCATGTAGCCACGAAATACTGCATTAGGCCAGATAGCAGTGCTGATGCGGAGGCTTGTCTGCAGAATACATCTGGAGGCCAGCACAGAAGGGGCTAAATGAAATAACAGAGAAACATTTGGGGGTGTAGCTTTTGTTTTTTGTTTTTTTCATTTATTTATTTCTATTTTGGGTCCTTTTTATTCATTGCCAATTCGGATTCTAAGAGGATGAGCAGGAAAAAATGTCTTGGTCATTGTCTTTGTTAGATGAGTGTCACTTTATTGGGAAGGGAATATGGCTGTTCTAGTTCTGTAGTCCTGTTGTAAATTTAATTATATTTCCTCCCCTTTTTCAGTTTCCGGCCAGTACCTTTGGAGCAGACCTATGTCGGGATCACAGAAAAGAAAGCTATCAAACGTTTCCAGATCATGAATGAGATTGTGTATGAGAAGATCATGGAGCATGCTGGGAAAAACCAGGTGTGTGTGTAGTGGGTAGTTACCCGGGTGTTTGCGGTTATGCGTTTTTCATTGTGCCCTGAGGAAACCCTCGCAGGCTCTTGGAGAACCTAGAAACTCTGTGCAGTGTTAAGGTGGCCACACATGCAATACATTTTTTTTTTCTTCTTTTTTTTTTTTTTATATATTTCTTTTCAATTTGAGAATTACAATCACTTTCTGATTGTAACATTTGAAAAATCTGACCAATATATCACACACTTGTTAAATTTTTCTCCATTTATGAAAAAATATGACTGAAAACTCAAAAAAAAATGCTTTGGTCTGTAAATCAAAACAATCTATCCTACACCATTCAATTTTCAAAAAAAATGAGACATTTCCAATTGATAAAAGTGGGACATTTGATCAGATTTCTTGCTCAAAAAAATAAAAAAAAACTTTAGATTTTTCTGTACAACCGATCATTTTTATTGACTTGCCATGAAATCAGATCTTTAGTTTTAAAGTTTTTTGTTTTTTTATTAATATATAAAATGGTTACAGTACAGCAGTTCAGTAATCCCCGGAAAGGGACAAGTTATCATGAAAAGTTGGTGGAACAATAAACACAAAGCGGTTACACAATATGCAGTAATACAGGAGTAGTAAACCGCACATAGCGTGGTAATAAAGGAAGGGGATTAATACAGTCAGATGGTGGCAGGCACAGAGGAGCAACATAAAGGTCATAATGAGAAGACCCTGGATCGGAGTCCCAAAAGGTTTGCTGCAGAAAGCCAGGGCTGCCATGTTTTTATAAATCATTCAAAGGTGTAGTTTGATGGCTAGAAAAGGTTCAGAGGTCAAATCTGATCTTTTAATTGTATTGTGTGTGTGGTCGGCTTTACGATGTTTCAGTGCTGGAGCTGCAAAAAGATGTAATGAGATATCTCCTTGTACCATTCCACACAGTACAGAATGTGTTTTGGGTAGATGTTTGCCTTCGTCCCAGTATGAGTAAACTATTCCCTGCCTTCCCAGGTGCTGGTGTTTGTCCACTCCAGAAAAGAAACTGGCAAGACCTCCCGAGCCATAAGAGACATGTGCTTGGAGAAGGATACATTGGGTCTTTTCCTGCGGGAAGGATCTGCATCTACTGAGGTGCTGCGTACAGAGGCTGAGCAATGCAAGGCAAGTTACTCTCTCTTTCTCTCTCGTCTTGTTGCACCTCTGTTCTGTTTCTTTTCTAAACATTTGTGTTTCCTCTCACCTCTGTAGAACCTGGAGCTGAAAGACCTCCTTCCATATGGCTTCGCCATCCATCATGCGGGAATGACTCGTGTAGACAGGACTTTGGTAGAGGATCTTTTTGCAGATAAACACATTCAGGTGAGTTGAGATCTTTTAAATGTAGGAACAGTTTTTAGTTCCCATTCTGCAGGAATACTTGTAAAGGGGCGACTTTCTAGTTGTAAAACAAATTGATTATTGGACGGCTGACATTGAGGTGTAGTAAATAATCGTGCTGTATATATGATTATGATTTCCTAAGATGCTTTGTATTCTACATAAAGGTGGTTAAAGTATGTTTTTGTTTGCAGGTTCTGGTCTCTACAGCTACGCTGGCCTGGGGTGTCAATCTCCCAGCTCACACAGTCATCATCAAAGGAACTCAGGTTTACAGCCCAGAAAAGGGTAGATGGACTGAGTTGGGAGCCCTGGATATCCTGCAGGTCAGTATAAGTGTGTGTGTGTGTTTTTGCTAGAGAAGGTTAGCGTAGGGGTCACAACACCTGAAGTTGAAGACCCCGGTAGGTAAATATACTCTAGTTTTGGGAGTGAGGATCATAATTGTTTTGGGAGGGCAGATAAAAAAAATTCTTGAGTGGGCATGCAACAGGTATGTTTATTTTTATGACTGTACTGTTTAGAATTACATGGTCCGTCTATCTGTTTGCTGTACCATTGTAATGATGAGCTGCTTTCCCCCCCCCCTCATTAGATGCTGGGTAGAGCCGGGCGTCCTCAGTATGACACAAAGGGAGAAGGTATCCTTATCACATCACATGGAGAGCTGCAGTATTATCTCTCCCTGCTTAATCAGCAGTTGCCTATTGAGAGCCAGATGGTGGCCAAACTCCCAGACATGCTGAACGCAGAGGTGGTCCTGGGAAATGTACAAAATGCAAAGGTATGTGTTTGACTTTTTATCTAGTGTTATGATTAATAGAATCGTGGGAATGCTACTTAAAGTGTACCCATAGCAGAAAAAATAAAGGCCCCTAGGGGGTACTTGCCTCAAAACGGGGAAGCCTCTGGATCCTAAACAGGCCTCTCTCGTCCTCCTCTGCAGCCCCGACCAAGTGCTGGGACCCCTGAAAAAGAGCTTGTCTACAGCAGGCGCATTAGCACCGTCCCGATTGGCTTTCTCTGGAAAATGCCAGACCGGTTCTGGTCATTGCTGCTCTGCAGGTGTGAGCCACCTGTGCAGTAGCATAAACCTGATCAGGCTAACGTCTGTATCACCCCTTCTTGCCAGCGAGGTCCAACAAATTAGAGACACTGCAACAAAAAGAGACCCAGCCCCCGTGGAGTACTTACCTCAGGAGGGGGAAGCCTCTGGATTCTAATGAGGCTTCCCCCCTCCTCTTCACCAGAAAAATCTGTCGGCTGTGGTGCAGGTACAGTAGTGGATGAAATATTTATCTTCCCCGGCTCCAGTGCGGACGCAGAAGCAGCTTTCTGATGGGCTCTGGCAGAAATAGCCGAGCCCAATCGAATCTGCTGTACTGCGCAGGTGACGCCTACTCAGTATAGCAGACGTGATCAGGCTCGGCTTTTTCAGTCGGAGCCTATCAGAAAGCCGTTTCTGCACTGGAGCGAGGAAGGTGAATATTTACCTTGCCACTGTTCGGGGGCTGCCAGTGCTGGATTCCAGAGGATGGGGGAAGCCTCATTAGAATCCAGAGGCTTCCCTCTCCTAAGGTAAGTACTCCCCACGGGCGAGTTGGAGGTTTTTTGTTGTTGTTTGGTTTACAGATTTACGTAACCACTCTGCAACCGCCTCACGCCAATTGGCGGCTGCAGAATGGCTCCCCCAGGACCGCCTAATGCTGATTAGCATCAACTATGTAAGTCCTGGGGCGGAGATTAGCAGGGAACATTGCCGCATGCATGATCTTTCCCTGCTGAGACACGGAGCGGACCTCTGTGATCAGCCTGCCAGCTCGCAATCTCGACTGACAGGCTGTTAGGGGAAAAAAAAGCTGTTATTTACTTTGTACTGCGCTGCGATGTACTGGGACAGCTCTGTCACTGAGCTGTCCCCTCGAGTGGCTCACAAACTAATCCCTTTCGTAGGCATCAGCCTATGAGGAGATCATGCTGATTGGATCTCGAGGGGAGGGAGGAAAGGTGGGAGTAATAAAAGAAAAAAAAATTAAATAAAAAGACAAAAATTACAATTTCAGCAGCGATGGCATGGTTCATTTGTGTGCTAAGTTGTATGGCCCTGCAGTGAACTGTTAAAGAGACTCTGTAACATCAGAAACTTCCCCTGGGGGGTACTCACCTCGGGTGGGGGAAGCCTCCGGATCCTAATGAGGCTTCCCACGCCGTCCTCTGTCCCACGGAGGTCTCGCTGCAGCCCTCCGAACAGCCAGCGACAGACCCGACTGTCAAATCAATATTTACCTTTGCAGGCTCCAGCGGGGGCGCTGTGGCTGCTTTCGGCTCGGAAATAGACGGAAATACCCGATCTCCGTCGGGTCCGCTCTACTGCGCAGGCGCCGGAGACACTTTGCCTGTGCAGTAGAGCAGACCCGACGGCGATCGGGTATTTCCGCCTACTTCGGAACCGACAGCCACCAGAGCGCCTGCGCAGGAGCCGGGAAGGTAAATATTTACGTCGCCGCTGTACGGAGGGCTGCAGCGAGACCCCTGAGGGACGGAGGACGGCGTGGGAAGCCTCATTATTAGGATCCGGAGGCTTCCCCCACCCGAGGTGAGTACCCCTCAGGGGACGTTTTGACGTTACAGATCCTCTTTAAAGCTGCATTGTGCTGAATTGTAAAAAATGGCCTGGTCAACTCAGAATTTGTATTTGTTGATGTGAAACAAAGCCTGTTCACTCATTTCATGTGTTTTTCTTTTGTCTTTGTTTGTAGGATGCTGTAAATTGGCTGGGTTACACTTACCTGTATATTCGTATGCTTCGGTCACCCAACCTGTATGGAATTTCCCATGATGATCTCAAAACTGACCCCTTATTGGAGCAGAGACGCCTGGACTTGATCCACACAGCAGCTCTCATGCTGGACAAGAACAATTTGATGAAGTATGATAAGAAGACAGGAAACTTCCAGGTAAAAAGGAAATGCACATAAAGCTGTGTTTGGGGAAATTAGTTTCTCAACATGCATAGGTTATACGTGAGCAAATCCATTAACTGCTCTCTTTCTAGGTGACGGAACTGGGGCGTATTGCCAGTCATTATTACATCACCAATGAATCCGTGCAGACCTATAATCAGCTGCTGAAGCCAACTCTTAGTGAGATCGAGCTGTTCCGTGTTTTCTCATTGTCATCTGAGTTCAAGAATATCACAGTCAGAGAGGTGAGTGACCAGCAAGCTGTATATACAACAGTGTACCAGTGACTGTCCATGTATTTCTAAAGCTGGCCATAAGGTGAATAAGTATTTTTTCTCTCTAACAAAATGAATCCATCTTTCAGGAGGAGAAGTTGGAGCTGCAGAAGCTTCTGGAGAGAGTGCCCATCCCGGTGAAGGAGAGTATAGAGGAGCCAAGTGCTAAGGTGAGATCACAGTTTGCTGCTATATTGGATATAGAGAAGTCTTCAGCCATCTGTGTGGTCCTAGCTAAGCCTTTCTCCCCCTTCTTGCAGATCAATGTTTTGCTCCAGGCCTTCATCTCACAGCTGAAACTGGAAGGCTTTGCTCTGATGGCAGATATGGTGTACGTCACACAGGTACTGTAAACATTAGATTGCATACAGTTTGCACCAGTCCTACAGAGAAAATTCAAGTTCTTTCTCAAATGTTTAGTGTTTCGTATGGTATGTGTGGTGATTCCTCAGCAAGTAACACATTTGTTTGGTTACTTATAGCTAGAGAATACATGTGCTTATGTCAAGTTTTCATTTGCTTTTTTCAGTGATACTTTTATGAAAGTTTATTTAAAAAAAATAAAAATGGTATGGATAGTACGTAGTATCACCAATGTTTGATTTAACTCCTCTTCACTAATGCCTCTTGTTGAAGTAGTACTTAATTCTATACAGGATGATGAGATGTTTGGTGAAGAGCTGTCTTATGGACACTATGAGCCCAGAAGTTGATTGGTGCAGCATCTGTCTTTCCTTAGTCATCTATATGCTCATAGATAGAGGTGTAATGTAAAATTCCATCAGTTTTTTTTGTTTTGTCCTCTCTACATTTAGGCTACTTTCCCACCAGGACGTTGCGTTTTAGGGGACGTTATGGTCGCATAACGTGCCCCTAACGCAACGCCTGGTGCTCTCTGGTGTGGACGTCGGAGTGAGCCGCGTTGTGCAGCTCACTCTGGCGTCCGTGATGCGTACTCTTGGACGCATGCGGCATCACGTGGTCCCGCCAGCCAATCACTGCACAGAGCGGCCACTCCAGGAAGTAAACACTGCACATGTCACAAAGTGCAGTGAATATTAATTAGCCATGTGCCTGGCCGCTCTCCCCTCCTCCCCAACATTACTGAGCATGTGCAAGCAGTCTAACGCGGCTTAGTCGCGTATAAAGTACTGCATGCAGTACGTTGTCTTGACGTCTTGCGTTACAATGTAACGCAACGTGGGCACTGTGAACAGCCCATTGATTTTTCATTACTGTGCGGTGGGCTGCGTTACAGGCTGCTCTAACGTGCGCCTGTAACGTCCCACTGTGAAAGCAGCCTAAGTGAAATTGGCAGAACAGGATTTTTGCAGAGGGCTTATCCTATTTGAAAGGCTAATGTCTGTTTCTCTAGCACAGATGTCGAACTCCAGTCCTTGAGGGCCAAAGTCCTCACACATTTTTGGCAAAGCTCAAACTTATTGAGACTTAAAGTGAACATCCGGACTAAAAATCGACTCAGCAGCACTGAAAAGGCTTTGTGTTTCTTTAACAGTTTCACAGCATCAGAACTTTGTTTCTCTTATACAAACCTCATTTTTAGCTGCACAGAAGAAAACTGCCCGGGCTTTTTCCCCTGATGCTGTGCAAAGCATGATGGGATTTCTGATTTAGTTGTTCTCTTTCTGCTGTTGTGGTGCAATTTTTTTTTTTTTTTTAAATTTGACATTTGAAGCCTAGCGCGTGCAGCTGGGAGGGGTAATCAGCACACAGGACAGTTGGAACTGTGTCTCCTGCTCCTTGTCACCTCCTTTCAACCAAAAAGATGGCTGCCCCCATGAATCACAAACATTTGCCTGTTCTTTTAAAACAGGATGGGTAAGAGATTATACGGTACTACCTATCTATTCTAATTAACATAACTAATGTAACTTGATGACAGTATGTTTGTTTAGGCCGAAGTTCCCCTTTAATCAGGAGAGGTGTGGTTCATAAAGTAGAACACATTTCTTTATTTCTCTGTCCATCCTAAACACTGGCATGGATTTGGCCTTGAGGACTGAGTTCGACACTTGTGCTTCTAAAGGCTCGTACACATGCCTGATTAAAGTTGGCAGAGGCGGCTGTTAAAGAGACACTGAAGCGTAAAAAAAGCAGCATTCTAAATGATTTTACAGAGCAAGCCAGTGAACTTTTGAACTATCCTCTGCAGAAAAAAAAAATACAGTGACCGACACTTGAGATAATAAGCTTCAGAAGAGGGAGCTCTCCGCGACTGAAAGTCGTGGAGCTCAATGGCTCTTTTGCATAGATAACTGGAGTTTCTTAACGCTTCCTGCACTGGAAACAATATTAGACTTATGTCTTTGCTGCTAATGTTTTATTTCTTAGCTGTACTACACATACAAATCCAATAGATCAATATTTTATCACTTCAGTTTCTCTTTAACCGCCTCAGCCGATAATCAGGCTTGTGTATACAGGCTCGTGACATGCAAGCGATGTGTCCGGTGGATGAACTCTCCCCCAACGAGTTCAACAACCGGACAGATGTGCATTCCATTGTTCACATCGCTCCCATGGCCTCCACATGGTGTCGTGCATGCCTGCTCCGTCGCCCCTACGCCTCCCTGCATAGCAACTGGCATGCGTCTGTGTAGCCCGGGCCCAGTGATGTCGCCCAATGGGATGGGTCCACATCCATCAAAGGTGTGTATGCTCCCTAATGCAGGGTTTTTCTACTTTGTCCTTAAGTACCCCCAACAGTGCGTGTTTTGCACTAATTAGTGTCTCAGCAGAGCTCATCACCTTACTCTATGGATGTCTATGAAGCATGCATTGTTGGGTGTATTTGAGGAACTGAGATGACAAACCCTGGCCTAACACCTTGATTAATTAGAGGTTTATTAATAATTAGCCTGTGCACAGTTCAGCTACTGCTACTTCCAATAAATGTGGAGCACAAAAAAGTCAATTTCTACATCGGATTCTTATTAACACTGTGCATAGTTCCTATGCAGCCCTTGCTTATTCTGTTTTTTGTACAGCAAAAAATGTAATGCAAATTAGAATTTTAAGCTCATCATTACTGGTAGCCTGCAATAGAATAGTTCTTTAGTGGGACTAAAAGAATGGAGGGGAATTAAAAGTGAGCGTTTTCAGCATAGCCGAGGTTTACATCTAGTCCCACAAGGTCAGAAACCAGAACAGAGGAGTTCTGCAGAGTAAAGCTGGCCACTAACTGTCCAATTTCTAGTGAAAAATAGTTCGAGCGATCAGAAATTCTGATCGGATTGGTTGTAAATAACCTCCATTGGTGGACACAATCGATTATGAACAAGTGAAAAAAATGTCGCCCGAATGAATTTTCGTCGAACGAAAATTTGGATTTTCTTGTTGGTCGTAATAGATAGAAAGCAATGATTGGTTAGTTGATGGTGTAGTGAATGATTTTTCGTCCAATCAGAATTTCTGATCGCTCGAACGATTTTTCGCTAGAAATTGGACCAGTAGTGGCCAACTTTACAATAAGTGTATACCATCTATATTGTCTGAGCAATGTGTGTAGCACCTGGGTATGTCTTCAAAGCTCTTTGTTTCGTGTTCAGTCTGCAGGGCGTCTCATGCGGGCGATATTTGAAATCGTCTTGAACAGAGGATGGGCACAGCTTACAGACAAGACTCTGAATTTGTGCAAGATGATCGACAAGAGAATGTAAGAAGTACAGATTATTTTCCTTTTCTGCTGTCTTATGTTTCTTATACATGGTTTTAAAGGTTGAGCTTTCTTGACAGGTGGCAGTCCATGTGTCCTCTTCGTCAGTTCAAGAAACTTCCAGAGGAAGTGGTAAAGAAAATTGAAAAGAAGAATTTCCCTTTTGAACGTCTTTATGATTTAAATCATAATGAAATAGGTGAGTAGCCTTGACAGATTTAGAGGCGTGCATTTTCTACCTTGATTTATTATACTTAAGTCACACTAGACCCAAAGCTGAACAGTGCTCATTCTTAAAGCAGTCATGTTGATTTTTGTAGTCTTTAAGATCCCTTGTTGTACTCCCAATTTCCTCCGTTAATTGGCTATCAGTGCCAGTAAAGTCTGCGATCTGGTTGGGGGGCACATGTTCTGACCCGGTGGTGTGCATCCTCTATTACGCTCTCCTGTCAGGGAGTGCTGTGTATGCAGTTTGTTGGGACTCACGACTTTGCTTGTGCAGAACATGCCCGCACACAAACGCGATCAAAGAGACGCGCTGCTGAGTCAGCTGATGTCGGATCAAACGAGGGGACCGGAAGGTCATCGAGGGACCTTAGACTGGGGGAGGAGGCCTGGAAACAGCACCAGCGAAGTAATGGCCAACTTTTTTCCTGTGCCTTGGCCATCATTTAAGTTCTCTAGGGATTTAGTAGTTTCCTAATAATCAGTTGAAGCCTTAACATTTCTCACCATCTGTCTGCTCTGAAATACCAGGCTGCATACTTAGATTCTAAACTCATAGTATGCATACCCCAGGGAGTACTTTAGTTGAGCTTGGCGAGTACTTGAATTTGTCATAGTCAACCTATTATACTATTTTTTTTGAGATGGAAAAAATTATAACCCACATATAAAGTAATCTTAATTATGTACAGTAACCTTATACTAGGGCTGTATGGAACTTTATTGCACATGGACAGATGCATTTTTGTTTATGCATTTGTATTTATTGTGTCAGGTCCTACCCACACTTTGCATGAGTTTGTGAATTTCCTCATTGTGCAAAGCAGCAATAAGGCATAACATTGGACTTTTCAGTACTAAAACTGTACCCAATCTCATCAGTGTGCAGTGCTATAATGGTCCTATATTATTTGCATGCATGCTGTTTTTGGTGAAAAAATGTGTTGAAGTCTTTTATCAAGGTTTTTTTTTTTTTAAGTTTGCTCTGTAAGTATACCTTTCTCCTTCCCTAGCTGTGTGCCCTTCACCCTAGAACGTCTCCCCTCCAGCGTTACATAACCCCACAAACCATTGACCCCAAAGACAATAAGAGCTTCTTCAGCTCTTCCCACAAGTAACCATTAGCTGCACTAAGGCTATAAACATGACCGTGAGCAGTTCCGTTTTTTTTTTTTTTTTTTTTTTTTTTAATTCCTCGTGGAATATTTTTTCTTCTTTCTGCAGGTGAGCTGATTCGGATGCCTAAAATGGGGAAGACCATCCATAAATACGTGCACTTGTTCCCCAAGCTGGATCTGTCTGTGCATTTACAGCCCATCACTCGTTCCACGCTGAAAGTGGAGCTGACCATTACCCCAGATTTCCAGTGGGATGACAAGGTAAACACTAATGAATTAGGAAGTAACCTAACACATGGTATCAGTCTAAGTAAATTAGTGTAGTCATGATATCTATTGCTTCTAAGAAGTTGCCTCCACCACCGGTGTCGGTAACATTGTTGCAATTTGATGATGACTTCAATGGTTGGCATTGTGGTTTTGCAGCTTTGGGGGTTTTGGCTCAGTTCCCACCAAGGCTGTTACCTGCCTAGAGTTGGCTTGTTCCATATTTGCAGCTATTCTTCATAGAAGCAAAAAATAAACTTACTAGTATTTTTCTTCTGGGGGTATTCAGTTCTGCCTATAGTCACACAATTTACAGGTGAAACTCGAAAAATTAGACTATCGTGCAAAAGTCCATTTATTTCAGTAATTCAACTTAAAAGGGTGACACTAATATATTAATTAGTAACGCTTTGCAGGTGTTTTAGATTAATTGGCAGATTAGAGTCTGACACTTCGAACCTAGAATATTAAACATTTTCACAATATTTTAATGGTCTGAGATTCTGATTTTGGAGTTTTTATAAACTGTAAGCCATAATCATCAAAATGATAACGAATAAAGACTTGAAATATCTCACTTTACATGTAATGAGTCTATTTTATGTTTTAGTTCCACCTTCTAAGTTGAATTACTGAAATAAATGAACTTTTGCACTATATTTAAAGAGAAACTCCGACCAAGAATTGAACTTTATCCCAATCAGTAGCCGATACCCCCTTTTACATGAGAAATCTTTTCCTTTTCACAAACAGACCATCAGGGGGCGCTGTATGACCCCTCCCACAAGAAACCCCTCCCACAAGAAAAGTACATACTCCTGGCAGTTTCCTGTCTGTGAACCTTGCTGCATTGTGGGAAATAGCTGTTTACAGCTGTTTCCAACTGCCTAAAAAACAAGGAGCAGCTACATCACCTGCCAACAGTAAAAATGTCACCATGTAATAAATGTTAGAATGTAAATCAGGGATTTAAAAGATTTTGCAATGGGCAAACACTGACTAAATCATTTATACATAATTATTGTAAAAATGAAGCACTTTTATTACATTATTTTCACTGGTGTTCCTCTTTGTTTTCGAGTTTCACCTGTTCTTGCAGTTTAACATGAACTGACTATGGTGCAAGTGTCTGACTGTTAAATTGATGGTACATTGTAAATCCAGTTTCTGGTACAGTAAGCATTGTCAATGGTTCATTGTATTTGGTAAAGTGCAGTAGAGTGTGTTGGTGTAAAATAAACCAATAATGTAACCTCAGGCAGGGAACACACTTGACAGTTTTCGTGCGTGTTTTTTGCACTGAAAAACTGAGAACTCATGTTAATCGGCTAGTTCTTCACGCACAGAAAAAAAACTGCCATTCTGCATCATGATTGTGCAGATTTTGTCAGTTTTCTGTATCCATTTCATTAGCTGCTGTGAAAAAAGGCGCGCATTTTCCTGCATAGAAACACACTTGGTGTGCAGAAAATGTACGCAGAAAAAAACGCGTGCAAAAAACTGAAAGACAAGTGTGTTCCCTGCCTCAAACTGATCTTGAAATAATCCACTCCACCAATGCAAACAATTGTGCTTCCAGCATAAGGAATCAGTGGACGCTTTTTCATTGTGCTGTCTCCGTTAGTCTCACACAGATTTGTCCCTCAGGTCCATGGGTCTTCAGAGGCGTTCTGGATTCTGGTGGAAGATGTAGACAGTGAAGTGATTCTGCACCATGAGTATTTCCTCCTCAAAGCTAAATATGCCCAGGATGAGCATCTTGTCACCTTCTTTGTGCCAGTGTTTGAGCCTCTTCCTCCACAGTACTTCATCCGCGTCGTGTCAGACCGCTGGTTATGTGAGTGTCCTCTTCAGTACTTATCACTTCCTTTAGTTTTATTGCACTTTTCATTTTTCTACAGTATATTGTGCAGAAAACAAGTCTTTAACATTACAAGAGAATAGTCTGCAGACATAGTGGCCAATCTTCTCTCTACTACACCACAATAAAGTGAGACCTTAATTTTAAAGAGAAGTCGAGCTTTTTTTTTTTTTTTTTTTAATAAAAAAACATACCTGATCCGAGGGGTAAGCCGGATCATGTAGTGTCCATCCCTGCTGCTCCCCAACCCCCCTGAAATGGCTTACTTTTGGTTTCAGGGCTTATGATGCTGCATTCAAAGCTCTGTGCTCTCATCTGAGAAGCTCAGAGCTCAGAAACGCAGGGAATAGGCAGCAAAGGGCCAGTGAGAGGAGTTGAGATGCCCAGAGTGGGTGTTTTGTAGGAGTTCCTCTCCTGCGAGGGACGCCCCTTCCCCCTTGAGATTGCCAACAAGCTGCATGTCGGCAACTTTGAGCAGTTACAGCATGGTTCGGGGGGCAGAGAGTGGAGCATAGGGTACACAGAGGCAGGTAATGGACTAGGGAACATGCCTCTGTGTCCCATTTCCCCCCCCCCCCCCCCGGCGCTGCCTCGGGTACACTTTGAGCTTTTGAATTGTAAGGGAAGGGAAAGTTTCCTTTTTATCTTTTTAAAATTGCTATGTTAATTACTGTATTAATCACATCTATGTACATTACTAGGAAAAGCATCACATAAGATGATGGTGCTATAGCAGATGTTAGTAACTACCCATGAAGGTTGCCAAACAAGCCGGTGGAACGCTGAACAAATATTATTTTCATTTATTATATGCATTATTTTCTAGATTTAAAGAAAATGAGAAGAAAAAATATAAATATACATATTTGGCATGTAAGTGCATAAACTCCTCTGTTTTGTGTTTCTAGCCTGTGAGACCCAATTGCCTGTCTCCTTCCGCCACTTGATTCTCCCAGAGAAATACCCGCCACCTACAGAGCTGCTGGATTTGCAGCCACTGCCAGTCTCTGCCCTGAGAAACAGTGCTTTTGAAAGTCTGTACCAGGATAAGTTCCCATTCTTTAACCCCATACAAACCCAAGGTGAGATATTTGTAAGAAAACACTGAACAAGCATAGAGTGCTTACTTATGGGAATGTATAAAACGCTATAGAACGTCAGAGCTGACTACATCTCTGTATATTTGTTTACCATTCTGCTGCTCCATTGCATCGGAGAAATGTTTCTGTAATGGGCAATAGTTGACTGTTCCTGTGAGTGTGTAATAAGCCGAATCGTTCCATGTTGGTGATGAATGTGTGTGACTGCTACTTACAAACAGAATGTTTTGATATTGCTTTAACCCTTTAACCTCCCTGGTGGTTAATTTTTTTTGCCAAATACGCAAAAATCCTTTTTTTTATTTAAATTCTTTTTTGTTTCATGTAAAGCTTACCAGTGTGGTAGTTACATGAAACACCACTAGAGGGCGCATGTGTCCCTCTAGTGCGATCGTCGCCGGCATTAATAGCAAACAGGGGAACGCGTATATAACGCGCTCCCCTGTTTGGCTTCTCCTGTCGCCATGGCGACGATCGGAATGACGTCATGGATGTCAGCCGACGTCCTGACGTCAGACGCCTCTGATCCAGCCCATAGCGCTGCCCGGAACTCATTGGTCCGGGCAGCGCAGGGCTCTGGCGGGGGCCTCTTCTGCCGCTGCGTGTGGGGGATCGCTGCAGAGCGGCGGTGATCAAGCTGTCCGCGCGGCTAGCAAAGTGCTAGCTGCGCGCACATCACTTTAAATGGTGCAAATCGCCCCACCAGGGGCTGAGATATCTTCCTGCGTGGCATAGCCCGAGCTCAGCTTGGGCTTACCGCCAGGAAGGTTAAGGACTGGATGGCCATGGCCCCTTAAGGACCAGAGGCGTCCTTTCCCGATTGTGTGCTGTAATTACTTTGACTCAGTAATCAATGGAATTTGCTCTGGAGCGAGATGCGGAAGCTCTGCTGTGACTGAGAGCAGAGTGCGCGGGTGTAGTGACAGAGCAGCGGTGAGAATGTGAATTTGCAGCGGATAGTTGGAATCTACTGACAGCTCCTATCCATTATATAGGCAATAAATATGGCAGCCTACATATCCCTCTCATTTCAGTTGTCCTTAATGGTAACCTTGAGTCAGACTGGAAAAAAAAAAAAAAAGCCAGGAGCGGTAACCCCAAGTCTGACTCGGTGTAGCCTGGAGGCTTGTGCAGAGTATAGTGCTCAGCAGGCTTTTTAACTCTCCTCCCCTGGGATCCAGACGCTGGCAGCCATTCTCCTTCATGTCCTCAGTGGCTCTGGATTCCTCTGGTGAGATTGCAGTCTGTCATCATGATGACAGCCAGCAATCTAACTATAGGGTTACAGCGCCACCTGGAGGACAGAGAGAGAACTGCAGCGCTGGGTCCCAGGGAGGCAGCGATTAAGTGCTGGGCTGCTGCAGGCTCTCTAGCAGCATGTTTTTTTTTTTCCGGGTTTTAGGGTCTAAAAGTGTGTAAAAAATGTGCACTTTTTTTAGACCCTAAAATCCAGGAATGATCATACCGCCGGGTAAGGCTGGGGAGTTGGAGTCAGTCGAGGCGTTGGAACAATTTTGGGTACCTGGAGTCCTGAGCCTGAGTCGGTGGTTTCATAAACGTTGGAGTCTGATGTTTTTGTACCAAATCCACAGCTCTGATAAGTATTCGGCTAAGGAGTCGGAGCCATTTTGGGTACCTGGAGTTGGAGTCGGTTTCATAAACTGAGGAGTTGGAGTCGGATGATTTTTGTACCGACTCCACAGCCCTGACACCAGGGAGGTGAAAGTGATGATGTTTCTTAGAAGCGGTTTGCCTGTGTTGTAAAATGCTTGGCTGTGCATGAAGTGTGAAGGAACTTTAAAACTGATCCTGCTTGTGTGAGTGGAAAATCATTTGTCACATGAAGTTTCTTTTTCCCTTTTAGTGTTTAACACTATATATAACAGTGATGACAACGTGTTTGTGGGAGCACCTACTGGCAGTGGGAAGACTATATGTGCAGAGTTTGCCATTCTGCGAATGCTGCTACAGAACTCAGAGGGGCGCTGTGTATACATAACGCCTATGGAGGCTCTGGCTGAACAGGTTGGTACTAACTTATCATAAATTCATTCCACCACAGCGGCCCATATGCAATTCATGCTTTATCCTGGGTTGTCTCCCAGGTGATATTTTCACACCTTGTTGTAAAATGCCTTTTAAAGAGACACTGAAGCGAAAAAAAATTGTGATGTAATGAATTGGTTGTGTAGTACAGATAATTACTAGAATATTAGAAGCAAAGCAAATATCCTCATATTTTTATTTTCAGTTATATAGTGTTTTTTTATAACATTGCATCATTCTCTAATATTTGCAGTTTCCCCTCTACTCAGCATTCTAAATGATTTTTACAGAGCAGCCTGTGAACTTTTGACCTGTCCTGAACTGTTCTCTGCAGAAGAAAAAGCCTGACAATAAACTTCAGATAACAGAGCTCTCTGCCACTTTGAAAGTCCTGGAGCTGAATGGCTTGTTTTGCATTGATAACAACTAGAGTTTCATAACTCTTCCTGTACTGGAATCCATAATAATTTGTCTCTGCTCCTAATGTTTTATTTCTTAGCTGTACTACACATACAAATCATTATACCTTATTTTTTTTTCCACTTCAGTGTCTCTTTAAACCACCAGCAAACAAGAAAATGCTCAAAATAATTTTGATAGCACTTTCACCAACGTTTAGGTACTTTTTCAATTGTAAAATGTTTAAGAGTTATTTTAACTACTTCGGCCTCCTGGACGTACTAGCTACGCCCAGGAGGCCATGTGCGCGTCCGCGTGCTCCCGCGACCGATCGCATGCACGCTCCCGGCCCGCGGTTCATTAGCCAGCCAATCAGTGAATCGGGCTATGGTGCCGATCACTGATTCCTCTCCCCCGCAGAAAAAGTGACAGCTTCTCTCGGAAGCTTTGCTTTTTCTGGCTGTTGTGTCCCCCATGCGTCTCTCTAAGCGTATGTTACGCTTAGAGTGACGTCATGTAAACAAACTCATGGCCGACATCTTGTGGCCAAAAAGTAAAACAACTAAAAGTAAAAAAAAAACTCAACACACATTTACATTACAAAACTACTGTTTACATCCCACCCTCCCAAAAATACCCAAATAAAATGTTTAATATTTAAAAAAAAAAAAAAATTACAATAAAAAAAAGTAAATATTTACCTAAGGGTCTAAACTTTTTTTAACCACTTTACCCCCAGCGGTACGAATTTCTCCGCTCCTTTTTTCCCTCCTAAAAAACCAGGGACGGAGAAATCCGTACCTTCCGCGCTACCGCCGCTCGTGCGCGCGCACCCGCCGCTCGTGCACGTCGCCGCCCGCTCGCCCGGAGATCAATGAACAGGAAAATCCATTCCCGTTCGTTGATCTAGCCCCCGCAATGATCTGCTGCTTCTTTCAGAAACAGCGAGATCATTGTGCGTCTCCCAGCCTCCTACTGCTTCCTGTAAGCGTCCTTCCGGACGCTTACAGGTCGCATGTAAACAAACACTCTGTGGCCATCTTGTGGCCAAATAGTAAACTACACCCTAAAAGCATTTTACATATACAAACATTACATTTACACAATAAATTAACTCATTACCTCCCACACTCCCCAATTTTTTTTTTTATTTTTTTTTTTTGTAATTAAAAAAAAAAAAATACAATAAAAAAAAAAACATAAATAGTTACCTTAGGGACTGAACTTTTTAAATATTTATGTCAAGAGGGTATAACACTGTTACTTTATAAACTGCGGGCTTGTAATTGGGGATGGATGCAAAACTGAAAAAAATGCACTTTTATTTCCAAATAAAATATTGTCGCCAAACATTGTGATAGGGACATAATTTAAATGGTTTTATAACCGGGACATATGGGTTAATACATTTCATGGGTTTTAATTACAGTAGCATGCTTTATTTAAAAACTATAATGGCCGAAAACTGAAAAATATTTTTTTCCCACATTTTTTCCTATTTCCCCATTAAAACACATTTAGAATAAAATTATTCTTGGCATAATGTCCCACCTAAAGAAAGCCTAATTGGTGGCAAAAAAAACAAGATATAGTTCATTTCATTGGGATAAGTAATAAGAAAGTTATAGACGAATGAATGGAAGGAGCGCTGAAAGGTGAAAATTGCTCTGGTGGTCAGGGGGTAAAACCCCTCAGTGGTGAAGTGGTTAAATATCAATGTAAAGATGAAATATTTCTATTTTTTTTTTTTATTTTAAACTTGTAAATAGTGAAGATGCAAAACGGAAAAAATGTACCTTTATTTCCAAATAAAATATTGTCGCCATACATTGTGATAGGGACATAATTTTAACGGTGTAATAACCGGGACATATGGGCAGATACAATACGTGAGTTTTAATATAATAAATTTTTTCCGTTTTTTTTCCCTTATTCTTCCTGTTAAAATACATTCACAGTAAAGTGGCTCTTAGCAAAATGTACCACCCAAAGAAAGCCTAATTGGTGGTGGGAAAAAACAAGATATAGATCAGTTCATTGTGATGAGTAGTGATAAAGTTATAGGCTAATGAATGGGAGGTGAACATTGCTCGGATGCATAAAGTGAAAATGACTGAATGCTGAAGTGGTTAAAGAGAATATGCAAATTATCTCCTAGACCAGGGGTCCCCAAACATTTTGGGTCGAGGGCCAGGTCAACATACTTCAGACAGCTGGGGGGCCGGAGTATACATAAAATGATGTAGAAGTCTTTGTGGGCCAGACAGTGAAACATGCCCAGGTGACAACCTGCAGTCCAGTTGGACAGCAGTGTCACCTGATGTGGAATTTGATTGGAAATCAGCGAATTACTGCTTTCTGGCTTCATTCTATATGCAGACCACCAATATTTAAAGCTGTAGATGACCGCATTTATAATATATTTGGGGGGGGGGCGGTAAAAAAGCCTCGGGGCCACATTCGGCCCGTGGGCCTTAGTTTGAGGACCACTGTCCTAGATGATAACTCAGGAGAAAAAGTTAAGGCAAACCTGAAGTGGAAAAAGTATCATATAATTAATTGTATGTGTAGTACGGATAGTACTTTTGTTTTCAGTTATATAGCTTTTTTTAATAACACTGCACCATACAATCGCAGTTGCAGTTTTAAAACCACACTGTGTTAAGCTATAAATCTAAGTAGAAATAATGACCAATTGAACCTTCCTGCAGTAAAACCTTATCTCTAAAACCTAATCTCTATCCCTTATAAGTCTTCCTGTACTACAAAACAATGACTTTTTTTTCTTTGCTACAAATGTTCTATTTCTTAGCTGTGCTATACATACAATTCATTATCTCACGTTTATGTTAGTGTTTACAATCCAGTAGGGTTGCCTACAGACCTCAGTTAAGGCTACTTTCCCACCAGCACGATGCGTTTAGGGAACGTTATAGGGTGCATAACGTGCCCCTAACACAACCCCTGGTGGTGTTGGAGCAGGACGCTACCAAGAGCCGCGTTAAAAGCAGCTCTTGGTGCGCCTGCTCTGTCGGATGCGCTGCGGAGACCACGTGAGCGGAGCTCTCCGCATCACGTGGTCCCGTGACCGCGGCCGCTCCTGGAAGTAAACACTGCAAGTGCAGTGAATATAAAGTAGCCATGTGTCTGGCTATGTAGCGGCCTCTCCCCGCCTCCTCTCCGTCCACAAAATAAAAAAAAACACCCATACTGAACATGTGCAAACAGTCTAACGCGGCTTAAGCCGCTAGAACGCACAGTATGCTGCACTTCAAACGAACGTGCAGCGTTACTGTGTAACGCAACGTGGGCACTGAACAGCACATTGATTTTTCATTGCTGTGCGGTGGGGTGCGTCACAGGCTGCACTAACGTGCACCTGTAACGTCCCACTGTGAAAGTAGCCTAATCGTTTAAACATACAAAGCACAATTAAAGAAAACCTCAGTGCTGGATGCCTTTTTAAAATAAAACCTTTTTGAATGCACTCCTCCAAACAAAATTACAGAAGTCGGGTTATGCAGGGTTTGCGTTTTTAAAGGTGGTAGTAGCCTGAATTTATGCAGCAACCCACTTATCAATCATTGTAAACAATGGAGGAGGCGTAGCTAGGTAGTATATTGTTGTACTTTATGTTTTTAATACTGTGGGTGCAATATGGTCAAAGCTTTGTTTTAGTTTGGGACAGGTTATGCAGGTGGCATTTTCTTTGGCTGATTGATGAATTAAAATGGGGATAATATAGCTCATGGCAACAAGACCAAATAGTTTTTGTTTACTGGATCTCAACAACTCAGAAATGCATATTAAATGAGATTGAGCATCTTAAAGCAGACCTGAACTCTTGCACAGGAGAGAAGAACACAGAGAAATCTACCCTATATCCATCCTGCGTGTGTTTTACAGAGAACAGCCTGCCTTAATTCTCCTTTCTCAGCAAGTAATGAGCTAGTGTAATTTGAGCTCCCAGCTGTCTGCTGAGTCTGCCAAGTTGAGAGCTAATATGTAAACACAGGAGTTTAACCCTTTCTGTGCTGCCAGCAAACCAGGCAGTAACTACACTGCAGCATCTCCGAAGGAGCTCTATAAGCTGTTACAAGGAAATGTTTTTCAGTAAAAGTTATGCTTTTGCTTATCTTTTAGAGCAGAGTGGAAGTTCTGGGTTCAGGTCCGCTTTAAACCTGTCGTAGATATGGTTCCCTTTTAAATCTGTGTTGTTGTTTGTCCTTGTTCTGTCCTCTTCAGTTCCCTCGTCAGACCTGAAAGCTTGTTCCTTTTGCTGATGACCTCCTTTTCTAACCTATATATTGCTTTTGTGGTATGGGCGCTCCTCTTGACTATCAGACTTTACAGCTTACGTAAATAGAATAGCAACACTCCACCCCAGTAGATCGCTATGTACGCTGGGGGTATCACCTCCCTAAAAAGATTGCCTAAATCTGTGCGTACAGCGCTTCCACTGTGTGGCACTGACTGTATACGATGTATATACTGTAACAGGTGGGCGCTATCTCAGCCTCCCCTCCTGATAACACACATATGTTTAAGGTCCTGAATTTAACTGTCCTCTGTAGGTGGACTATAATAACAGAATTCTTCTACACAGTCCAGAAATGACAGTTCAGTTGTATGAGTACTTCACTTTGCTTTCCATCAACATACGCAGGGCTAATGTACAATATTATATTCTCACCAATGTCCAGAGGCTGACATATATAGACATCAGCAAACGCGTTTCATTAATATTCACACAGCATGAGTCCTCAGCAGCTTCCCCCTGTAGATACCCTAAGTAGACAGGGGAAAAGACATAGCGTAATCCTGCTTCAAAGACAACTTCCAAACAACTCCCTCCACCAGTGAAGTTTAGCTCAACCAAAAACACCTTCCGTGTGTGTGCAGTCAGCATGCACCCCACACCGCTAGTACAAGAAACGCTCACCGGATGGATTGGCTGACCGGCTACAGACCAGCAACTGCGTTTGTGGTATCACGCATCAAAGGATCTCGATCAGGCCAAGTGTCTCCAAAGAGACTTCTGCATCAAAACCCAGAGAAAACCACAGGGATCATCCAAGGAAAGCCGGGCAGCGGTGCAGAAGGCTTCTCCCAAGTTTCCCCGGCTTGTAGTTACTTTGTACGTCGCTGGCTTCCGCAGGCGTGATCCACACTGACAGCCTGAAGACAGCGATCAGATCTCCTCCTCCTCATCAGTCAGCAGCGGCGGCAGAAGGAGGAAATGAGGCAACTCGATCGAGATCCTTTGATGCGTGATACCACAAACGCAGTTGCTGGTCTGTAGCCGGTCAGCCAATCCATCCGGTGAGCGTTTCTTGTACTAGCGGTGTGGGGTGCATGCTGACTGCACACACACGGAAGGTGTTTTTGGTTGAGCTAAACTTCACTGGTGGAGGGAGTTGTTTGGAAGTTGTCTTTGAAGCAGGATTACGCTATGTCTTTTCCCCTGTCTACTTAGGGTATCTACAGGGGGAAGCTGCTGAGGACTCATGCTGTGTGAATATTAATGAAACGCGTTTGCTGATGTCTATATATGTCAGCCTCTGGACATTGGTGAGAGTATAATATTGTACATTAGCCCTGCGTATGTTGATGGAAAGCAAAGTGAAGTACTCATACAACTGAACTGTCATTTCTGGACTGTGTAGAAGAATTCTGTTATTATAGTCCACCTACAGAGGACAGTTAAATTCAGGACCTTAAACATATGTGTGTTATCAAGAGGGGAGGCTGAGATAGCGCCCACCTGTTACAGTATATACATCGTATACAGTCAGTGCCACACAGTGGGAGCGCTGTACGCACAGATTTAGGCTCCTTTTCTAACACTTCTTCCTAAAATCCGCCTCCATATAATTGTACTTTTTTCCCAGTCTTTTTCCTCCCAAGTAATGTGTTATTGTTGCGCTGGGGTTTTATTTCACCGTTCGGTACCTTTTCTGAGCACATTTAGTCATTTTCTGCACATAGTAATATAAAGTTCTCTCTAATTTCCCTCTTGAATTCCCCCAGCATAGGTTCTCCTTTAGCTTATCAGACCTATTCATCTGCCTAATCCTCTCTCTTCTTTCACAAATTGTCTGATGTTCTTTGAATGCTGCAACTCTTTCTTAGTTTTATACTGTAATTGCTTTTCTTTCTAGCTTTGTGTTGAAGTTGTCCTGAGAAAGCTGTACACCCGTTATGTGTCTCCCGCCCACACAGTCACTCAAACTGCCGCATTATCCCATTACTACTTTTTGTGCATTCATTAGCTGTAAGTGTCAGCTGTGGGATGTGATTCATTTATGGAAATCTATGCAAATAACACCTTTCTCTCAGCATCCACCAACATTCAGCCGTACCGGCATCTGTCTGCAGAGGACGCATAAACAGACAAGCAGCTAATCACTGCAGGTTTTGAAGTGAGAATTATATTTTAGACCAAGTGAAACTGGAAATAAAAACTTTTTCCTCCCACTGTTTGAAGCATTGGGTGTTTGTCAGTTTCCCCTCATTTCCTGCTCTTGTTGGGACTCCTCACAATCCATTATTAAGATGCCACCCAAATGGCTCAAGTAAAACCAGGCATTTCTTAGTGTGTTTTTGATCCACAAGCCTTAGTAATTAACCCTTTTGGGATGGGCTGCCTAACCCCTCTTAAGGACCAGACGTTGTTACATTGGGAATGGGGGGGGGGGGGCAGGCAGCCGGATCCCTGGTAGGGCCAGCTGGGCATGGTGTCCCTCTTGTAGCCAGGTGTCCCCCCTGTAGCCAGCAGCCTTTATTTACCTCCCAGGCTCCTCCGCTCTGGACAGCATCCCTGCTCGTACTGCCACTCAGTTCTGGGTCGTGGCTTGATGACGTCATCAAGCCGGGTCCCAAAACTTAACGCAGAGCGAGCTGGGATGCCGGCCAGAGCTGAGGGGAGTGCCAATGGCCGGGGGAACGTTCAGGAAGGTGAGTGGATCCTCCTCTTCTCCTTCCTCCCAACAAACCCCCCCCCCCCCCCCCACCGCAGCAGCTCTAACAGTGATCACTACGATCCGCTGGACATTGTAGTGATCAGGAGCCAATCACGATGGCTCCTGATCACTGAGGGGAGATGTCTGCTGTCATATGACAGCTTAAACTCCCCTCTCGAGTGCGCACGATCGTGTCAGGAGCAGAAACGGCAGGTGGCGTAAATCCTATGACGCATCAGGCTTAGACAGCCACAATTGCGGCGTTGGATTTACCTACAGTGGTCCGCAAAAGGTTAGAGCACCTAAGTTATAAATTACAGTTTGCTCTAAACTGAATGAGATATATTAAATCACACAATAATCCACATATGGTCTTGAAACACTCGCCCCCATCTGAAATTGGGCCTGTTTTTTCTCTTTCCTAAAGATAGATGCAAAGGATGCAGGGGGATTGATGTCATAACTCCACCCCCCGTGTCCTGCTCCCAGCCCACAACCACATTGAAAAGAGATGTGATCTAATCGAGGCCGGCAGACAAGACATCTGAAATAAGAATTATAGCAAACACACATAAGACAGGCTGCAGCTGTTCTGCTGTGTCTCCTCTCCCCTACACACTGTGAAAAGAGATGTCATTTGATCCTGGCAGGAAGAGGAAGGGGGCGGGGAGAGCAACAGGCTGGAGGGGAGGACACAATGAGGAGGGTGTACCTGCAAGGCATCAGCATGAGGAGAAAGAGGGAGGTGCTACTACAGTTAAAATGTTAGTCTGTTCTATCCACTACGATGCACCAGATGTAAACTTCTGTTCATCTAACTGTACACAGTGCATAGACTACATATGTGTATTTCTATTCAAACTTTTTTGGCTGGAGGTAGTCATAAAAATCGCTTTTATTTAATTGTGTCTCTAGTAATACAGCTATAGGAGACCGTAAATCAGCAGCAGCGGCTCTAAACACTGTAAAACAGGCCATATCTATTTTCCCATTTGATTCTCAGCAGATTCGGTCACTGTGATCAAATCTGTTGGGAACTGATGCCTCAAAAATTGCTAATCGATTTTGGCTTAACATCAATTGGAAGTATAGATGGGACTGGATGGGATATTTGGGGTGGTGGCAGAACGGTGGCTCACAGCCTGTGTACTGCATCAAACAGTGCAAGGCCGTGGTTCAATCCATGTTCAATAGAAAGCCTGTTGGAATCTATTGAAAATCATTCTGCAGTGTATGGACAGAATGTATTCTAATTGGAGAGAATTCGATCTTTTGGAACCATTGGGCAAAAATCTGTTTTTAATAGAGATGGTAGGAAATGCAAATTTCCCATTCCACAATAGAGTTCTGCTTTTCGGTTAGTGTCTTTTCCATTTTATTTTTTTTATGTGGAATTCCGCAGAAATTGGAATTCTTGATTTTTGCCGTAATGTATTTTTTTATTTCTTGTTAATAAAGTTAAATTAACTTTTTTTTTTCGAAAGCTACTATTTCTTGCGGATGTACACTATTATGTGGAAACCGCATTACTGATCAGCAACTTCACAATTCGGAAACTCCTCATTAGTGTGTATGACTAAAGCAAACCTGTACTGAAAACTAAAAGTAAAAATAAACATACACCTGTCATACTTGCCTCCCGCGTAGTCTACTCATCAATCTTTCTCCTCTCCTGCATCCTGTTTGTCCACAGTGATCAATGGAATTCTCTGTCCTCCATTTTGAAAATGGCCATTATGCTTACTTGAGCCATAGGGAAACATGGGCATTACCTTGCTTATCCGTTGTCCTTTTTTATTATTATTAATTGTATTTATAAAGCGCCAACATATTACGCAGTGCTGGGCAATAAATAGGGATACATACAATATAAACAAAAGGTGACAGAGAGAGATGTAGCAAACCGTTATACAACATAGCCCAAGGTTATACATGCAATCAGGGTATAAAATGCATTTTACAGAGACCCGGCAAAACAAGTCCGCGTTAGTCCATGAGAAGGGTGTCATTGCTGGGGTAGTAACATTAAGAAGGACACACTAAGGGAGGGGGGTGGCCCTGCCAAAGGCATACAATCTTAAAGGGTGGGGAGAGACACGTAAGGTAGGACTGTGGAAAAGGTGGTTGACTGAGAGAGTTAGTGTGGTAGATGTGGAGTAGGCCATTTTAAAGAAATGTGTTTGAGGGCTTGCTTGAGGCAGGGAACACACTCGTCTTTCAGTTTTCTGCGCGCGTTTTTCTGCGTATGTTTCCTGCACACTAAGTGTGTTTCTATGCAGGAAAATGCGCACGGTTTTTCACAACAGGCGATGTAATTGATAGAGAAAACTGACAAAATGTGCAGAGTCATCATGCAGAATGTCAGTTTTTTTTTTTCTGCGCATGAACATATTAATTGTGAACTAGCCCATTGATTAACATGAGTTCTCAGTTTTTCTGTGCAGAAAACGCGCACGAAAACAGTGTGTTCCCTGCCTCATGGTGTTGAAGGAAGGAGTGCGAGTCTGAGGGGGACTGTCCTTTCAGTTATAACTGACAGCAACTGTTTCAGTTCTCACAAAATCTTGTCAGAAATGGAAGGAATTGTAAAAGAAAATGGTGAGCTTCTGAGAGGAACTGACAGCATGTGTTTGTTTTTAAATAATTTTACACGGGTCAGGTTCACTTTAAGTGAGCAGTAAAAGCAGTCTTTGCATGCTTTCTGTGACTGTCTCCTTCATCTGATATGTGACACAAGTTGTACACAAAGTATAACGGAATCCTTTACTATCCGGTCCTTCTGGTATAGGTTTTCATGAACTGGTTTGAGAAGTTCCAAGACAGACTTTATAAGAAGGTTGTGCTGCTAACTGGTGAGACCAGCACAGATCTTAAGCTGCTGGGAAAAGGAAACATAATAATCAGCACACCGGAGAAGTGGGACATCCTATCCAGAAGATGGAAGCAGCGTAAGAACGTGCAGAACGTTAGCTTGTTTATCGTTGATGAGACGCATCTCATTGGTGGATCCAATGGGGTAAGTAGTCTGTTAATTCAGTCTTTGGTTTTAGTTTGGTTTTTCATAGTCATTCCTTTGACTAATGTCTATGATTTAAGGGAATCCTAAAGTAAAACAACTCTGAGCAGTTTAACTTATCTAGGGCATCTTCTAGCACCCTGTGGTCCTTCTGGTCCCTTGATTGCGTTTACATAGCCAGGCACGTTCAGCGCTTGCCCAGTTCATAAAAATTGCAACTGTTCCCATCCATGGGAGAGTGATCAAGGAGACACAGGGCTGTGCATGCACTGTAGCCCGTGACTGGCTTAGTTGCCCAGTTTTTGAAGGGGGCAGCTGCTGAATGGATCAGAACAGAACAATGATGAGGGACCTAAAGCATTACAGGGGGCTAGAAGAAGCCTCAGGTAAGTTAAACTGCTAAGATTTGTTTCGCTTTAGGCACCCTTTAAGCCATCTTTCTGACTTCTATGCAGAGTTTTCAGTGTACAGTGTCGTTTTGTGGTGAGCTTTCACACTTACCTTCTGCCCTGTCATCTTTCTTTACAGTCTGTACTGGAAGTTATCTGCTCCCGTATGCGGTATATCTCCTCCCAAATTGAAAGGCCAATCCGCATAGTGGCTCTCAGCTCATCTCTGTCCAATGCTAAAGATGTGGCCCACTGGTTGGGATGCAGCGCCACTTCCACATTTAACTTCCATCCCAATGTGAGGCCAGTTCCTTTAGAGTTACATATACAGGTAAGAAAACATGCAGGGCAGTGTACTTATGTGTTCTGTCTTTGCCTTCTCCATGTAATATTGTAATGTAGCTGATGTTGCTAGGAATTTTCCCCCTTCAGCTCCTATGTTTTTATTCCTATTATCCTGCTGTTTAATAAGATTCTTGTTTCTGTTACTATGTTAGGGATTCAACATCAGTCACACGCAGACCAGACTGCTGTCCATGGCCAAGCCGGTTTATCACGCTATAGTAAAACATTCTCCGAAGAAACCCATTATCGTCTTTGTCCCATCAAGGAAACAGACTAGACTCACAGCCATCGATATACTTACTACGTGTGCCTCTGACGTACAGCGGCAAAGGTATGAACAATTTACGGCATTTCTGTTTGGTGTTTGACTTTAAAAACATGCATCAAAGAGTTGTCTACCTGGAGTGAGCTAAACAAACTCTCATTACTGCTGTAATAGCTAAGATTCATAATGGTTAGTTTTCTATTGTCTGACTTCCTCAGTGGGGATAGCACGTTCATAGCTATGCCTGGAACCACAATTGGCATCACTTAAACTAATGGCAGCCATACCTGCTGGTTCGTTGACTCGCTTGTGACTGCTATAATGCTGTCATTGGTGTGTTTTAAAACTTCCATTCTCCAGGCACAGATCCAAAAATATCTTCCCAGTTCTCAGATTCATTGAATAAGCTTTCAGACTGTGTGTTGTGGCTGCTCTTAATACCTTGATTGCATCATCCCCACTGTTCAGACTGTGAGGTAGAGAGCACAGTGTGAATCTTTTTGAGATATTGCTGCCTGTAACCTATTTCTGAGCTCCTGACCAGATATTTTACAAGTAATGTTAGCTAGCCAAGCTGTTTATAGGTAGATAAAAATATGTTCTGCGACGTAGTGTCTAGATAAATCTAGGAATATGTTTTTGCCTAGAGAGGAGCTTTGATTCATATACATTTTGGACAGCTGCAGGAACAGATTGAGGTCATTGTTTTAGGACTGGCTACTAACTGGTACTTTGCACTGAAAGTTGCAGACTGACATATTTCCTCATCCACAGGTTCCTGCATTGCACAGAGAAGGATCTGAACCCATATCTTGAGAAACTAAATGACAATACCTTGAAAGAGACCCTGTTGAACGGGGTGGGTTATCTGCACGAAGGTCTTTCGTCTTTGGAGAGGCGTATTGTCGAGCAGCTCTTTAACTCTGGTAAGTTTGCTGCATTTGTATGATAAACTCATGTTTATGTGAGTGGGTTCTCCAAGACGAACACTAGGAATCCAGCGCAGGAGACTTGGGCGCAGCTGCACCCACTATAGGCCGTAATAGAAATTACAGCTATAGCAGCGCACAGTGAGTAACTTCGGCGCCGTCACAAGACGGAGCTGAAGTTACTTTTAAAACACTGCAATACCATTTTCTTGGTCTCTTTACAATTGGATATGTTGGCAATATTGATTTTATTCCTGTACAGAACCTGACACTTGTTGTGCAAGACTGATTTACGTATGGTTATGTGGGCAGGGTACAGGATGCAGTTGTTGACCCTACATGACTTGTTTGCTGGACTGAGCTGTTTAGAGGAGCCGCATAGTACCAGTAAGTCTGGCTCCTTATTCCTGTGAGCACCTTGGAGGACCTGTTGGGCACAAAAGACTGGATTGGATGCCTTAGCCAATTTACATGGGTGTATGATGGTCCAGCATTCTCATCTGATGGATTGTTTATTGGTTTGATGAGCACAACTGATCAGTTGAAAGTTTACCCACAAGATAATTAGGTGACTAAGTACTCGGTAAATTGCTGGGAAGTTATCAGTGCTATATAAATACATAATAATGTTGCAATTTTCTGTTTGAAATTCTGAATTTCTTTTGCTAGCTCCCTTATTGTTCACTGTGGTACTCAACACAATGTTTTTGGTTTTTTGTTATAATTAAATTAGTTTTAATACTGAGGAAGTTGTTGCCTTTCTCTTCAAACCGCCTCACAAAAAGCAGCTATCTAGCAGTTGTCCTGCAAACAGACTTATTTAGAGACACTTGCTGACTGTTTCAGGTGTTAAGTACACTTCTAGTTCACATAGATGCCTTTGCTTATGTGTCCCTCCTGTCTGCAGACACTTGCAATTTCTGGAAAAAGTGTGTGTGTGTGTTTGTATTATTGTATGTACCTTCACATGCAGTTGTTCTGTGATAGTCTAAGCAGCAAGTCACATAAAGCTCAAGTTGCTTTCTACACTGCTGCACATAAACATTTGCGTTCCTAGTGCTTCGTTAATGATAATGTTTGTTTGTCTGTGTCTTATCAGGTGCGGTACAAGTGGTTGTAGCATCTCGCAGTCTCTGCTGGGGTCTGAATATCGCTGCTCACCTGGTTATCATCATGGATACTCAATACTACAATGGAAAGATTCATGCGTATGCACCCATTATGTCTTATATGACATTCCAATGTCTTTTGTTGCTAGTCCTGTCTCATAGCTATGTTTCATCAATTCCAGGTACGTGGATTATCCCATATATGATGTTCTTCAGATGGTGGGATATGCAAACCGTCCTTTACTGGATGATGAAGGGCGATGTGTCATTATGTGTCAAGGGTCAAAGAAGGTGAGTTCTTGTGGCCAGACAGTATATTTCAGAAAATGTAATTTATGATTGGGCAATATTGGCCTCGTTGTGTCTTGCAGTCATTAGTGTTAGGTGAGGGTGCTGCTGTGTTCTGAATAAGCAGCTCCTAGTGCTAGCCTCTAGTGTATGTAAAGTTATAAGGTCCCACTACACTAGGAATATACCAATGATTCCCTTGCACTAGAGATACTGTATGGAGCCACTAGCCGTAATGATTTGACATGCAAGCAGGCAAGGCACAAAGTCTCCAAGCAAAGCATCAATGAGAGGAATCAAAGGGCTGTGTATCTGTAAAAGCCTTATTTAAAAATTGCTGCTATCACTTAGCCTAGACTTCAAGCACATCTGAACTGAGAGGGATATGGAGGCTGCTATATTTATTTCCATTTAATCAATATCAGTTGCCTGGCAATCTTGCTGATCTCTTTGGCTGCAGTAGTGTCTGAATCTCACACCTGAAACAAGCATGTGGCTAATCTAATCAGATTTCAGTCAAAACGTCTGATCTGCTGCATGCTTGTTCAGGGTCAATGGCTAAAAGTATTGGAGGCAGCGGATCAGCAGGAGAGCCAGGCAACATGCACCATTTCAAAGGAATCAAGTATGTCAGCCTCCTGATTCCTCTCAAGTCTTTTAAAGCGGACCTAAACCAAACTTTTTTTAATTCAAAATATTTAGTTGCACCACTCTGACACATACAAAGATAAATAAACACTCCTTTAAGCCCATGAGCATTTCAGTGCATGCTTTTCACCCTTCTCTTTTCTTAACTAGGGTTATACAGGTGGCAGCCATTACTTCTAAGCTTTGTAGGAAGTTTTAGATCATGGGTGTGTTTGTCATCAGCTACCCTCCCTCACAGGGCGCATCATCCATGTGAAATCTCACACAAGCTGAGATCACCTCCCCTGTGACATCATCAGAAGCAGCCTGTGTTTTGTTTTTTATCTCCTCCACCAGTCTGCCGGATTGTCCCGGCAATATGAAAGGAAGGGAGGGGTTACTCCAATAAATGTAAAATATTTTATATTTGTCATCATGCAGCTGAAAAAAGGCTGTTATCTATTATTATAAGGTAGAAAATAGATTTTATTTCTGAAATCTTGTATTTTTAATTTGGATCCACTTTAAGTGAAAAAAACAGCCGCACTGGCAAATTCAGAATGATTAAAGTACCGGTATATAATGAGTGCAGTTTTCCTCGAGTCTAAGATCATTTTCCCTACAATATATTTGGATTGTCTTTTTTACTTTTCATTGCTTGAATATTTTTTTTTCCCAGAACGTCTCAGGACAGCAACCCTGAGACTTGTCTCCTTCCATAATTCACTGGACAGGAAGCTAGATAAGAATTTGCATAATAGATTAGATAGGGATTAGACAGGTATATACAACATAGTTCCCGCTTACCCCATCAGTTGTTATCCTGTCCAGCAGGATGCTAGGTGTGGGGATATGGCTGGCCACCCATGCTAGTTGCAGGAGCCGCTGCTTGTGTGATCTCCCTGGCTGCGCAGGCTAGTTGTCCTCGCGCGTGATCACGCTGCACGCTGTAGCCTTCCCCAGGATACGGAAGTTCGTACGGATTCCGGAAGTCCCGCCCGCGCATCACGTGATTGGCACCCACGTGACCAGAAGCCGGAAGCAGGAAGTCTCCTGGCCCGGCGTGCGCTCCAGTGCAGCGTTTAGCACGGATTCCTCCGGACAGCGGACGTGCAGGCTGCAGTAACCACTTGGAAAGCTGTGGAATCTTCTGGACTGGTAGGATCTCTGGTGATAGCCAGGGGTAATGTTATTATGCTGTGGGCAGGTACATTCTACTTAACTAACTTAGTCACTCTTTACAGTGTCTGTGACTATGGAGGCTGCCTCTGGATCTTCCTCCCAGGGCTCTGTGGAGTCAAGCTCCGTACCCTCTCTGGTATGCATCATTGTGGTTCCTTGATTCATATTGGCTAATTATTGAGGGTTATCAGGCTGATTGGGGTTTTTTCTTTGTGTTTTATTTTAGCCTAAAACCCGGAAGATGGACACTAAGTCTGATAAAGAACTCCCTAACAAGCCTGATAAAACTGACACTGATAAATCTAAAGGCTCTGAAGCTAAAGCATTTCATAAGCCTTCTAAGAAATGTGCAGTTTGCAAGGGTCATTTGTCTTCATCCTCATCTAAAATGTTATGTCAGTCTTGTACAGATAAAGTGGTCAGAGATGAATCTCCTTCTATGTTTAAAGATTTAAAAGGATGGATTAGAGCAGAAATCTCCTCAGCAGTAGAGACTATGAAAAGCTCAGCTACCTCTCCAGTAAGGGCAGGTTTGACAGTCCTACCGGGACCCTCGGGTTCTGTGGCTACTAAACAGCCGGATCAGGCTCCTGAAGGTACCCCTCCGACTAAGAAGAGGAAACTAGACGTTGTGCTTTCAGAGGAATCAGAAAGATCCGAGGGAGAAATGGAAATTTCTTCTTTTGATGAAATACCTTCGGAAACAGATAATGCGGAAGAAAAGAGTAGTAAATGCCATAGGTTTGCTTTCTCCACTGACTTTATGAAAGAACTGTTAGAGGCCATGCACATGGCAATGGGAATTGCTACAGAAAAGAAAACCTTAACACCCCTAGATCAAATGTATGAGACTTTATCTGAACCTCAGATGTCCTTTATTCCTGTGCATAATAGTCTTAAGGACATCATTAAAAGAGAATGGGACAATCCTGAAAAGAGAGCCTTTTGGCCTAAGTCTTTGGCCAAGAGATACCCATATAGCGCAGAAGATCAAAAGTTTTGGGGGACCTCACCTAAACTTGACCCTTCACTATCTAAAGTGTCCAGAAGGTCGGATCTGCAATTTGAAGATTTCTGGTTGCCTAAAAGATCCAATTGACAGGAAAATGGATAACATCTTAAGAAGGGCATGGGAGGCAGCTTCTTTAAACTTCAAGCCTTCGGTAGCATCTACTGCAGTGGCTAGATCCTTAAAGTTATGGATAATGGAAGTCCAATCACAGATTGCGTCAGGCATACCTAGAGAGGAAATATTGAATGCCTTCCCTAAGATCCTACATGCCACTAATTATCTGGCGGATGCGGCAGATGACTCAGTACGCCTAACGGCTAGAACAACAGCTCTGGTAAATTCTGCTAGGAGAGGAGTGTGGGTAAAGACCTGGCAGGGTGATACCTCTTCCAAGTCTAAACTATGCGGAATTCCTTGTGAAGGCAATCTCTTGTTTGGAACAAAGTTGGAAGAGACTTTGGAAAGATCTGCAGATAAAAAAGAATTTTCCAGTTAAGCGGAGAAATTTTCGTTTCAATCGTTCCTTTCGTCCTTCAGGAAAACAAGAAACAGAGAATAGGAATATCCAGAAGAAGTGGGTACCAAATAGAACGCAGCGGCCAAGAGGAAATCCCTCTTACTCCAATCCAAACCCTCCAACAAAACAATGACGCCAGGATACCGGTGGGCGGCAGACTAGCCCATTTCTTCGAAATATGGCAGAAGTTTTAGCTGTCCTGAGACTAGACTCTATCCAGATTATGGCCTACCTGGACGATTTACTTCTTTGGGGTCCCTCTATCTACTCAGTAAATCTCCAAACAGAGTTCACACTTGATTTTCTTCAGTCCCTTGGGTGGGTGATTAACTGGGAGAAATCCTCTTTAAAACCTCAGCAGAGTATGGAGTTCCTGGGCTTTGTGATCTGTACTGGCAATAAAACACTTGTTTTGCCTTCCAGGAAATCTACTGTTTTTCTAAATTCTGTTCTTTCTTTTCAGAGAATGAAGATCATTTCTCTAAGAAAAGCTATGGCGCTACTGGGCTTATTAACAGCATCGTTTCCTGCAGTACAATGGGGTCAACTTCATTCGAGAGTACTTCAAAGCTGGATTTTATCCAAATGGGACAAGAGGTTATCTTCCCTAGACAAGAAGTTTCAGATTCCTTGGAGTGTCAAGCACTCTCTTCTTTGGTGGCTGGAGGCAAATCATCTCTCCAGAGGAAATCTTTGGGACTTTCCAACCCAGACTGTAATGACTACAGACGCAAGCTCCGGGGGTTGGGGAGCACATCTGAATACTCTTCTTGCTCAAGGTCAATGGTCTGCACATCTTCACAAACGATCTTCAAACAGCAGGGAGTTGCAAGCTGTATGGGAAGCACTTCAGGCATTCCAGACTCAGATTCACCAATCCCATGTGACTATTCGTACGGACAACAGTACAGTAGTGGCCTACCTGAACCGGCAGGGGGGTACGAAGAGCAGAGTTTTAAGGTCCCAAGCATCAAGGATTCTTCATTGGGCAGAAAAGAGTCTACTTTCCTTAAAAGCAGTACATCTGAAAGGGACGCTCAACTATCTAGCAGATTATTTAAGCAGATGGAACCTCTCTCAAGACGAATGGAGCCTAAACGATCAAATATTTCAGGAAATATCGAATCTCTGGGGGGCTCCACAGGTAGATCTGTTTGCAAGACGAATCAATACGAAATGCCCTCTATTTTGTTCCCTGTGCCCACAGGACAATCCATGGGAAGTGGATGCATTCTCAATCAGCTGGAGCCAGCACAAGATGTACGCCTTTCCCCCCCCTACATCTCATCTCGAAGGTTTTGAACAAGATATGGCGAGACCAAGCACAAGTCATTCTGGTTGTTCCTTTCTGGCCCAAGAGACCTTGGTTTGCTCCACTTCAGCGCTTAGCCTCAGACCATCTGATTCTTCCATGTCGACAGGATCTACTGACCCAGGGCCCAGCGTTTCATCCCAATCCGACTCTTCTTCGGCTTTTGGCATGGAGCCTGAATGGAGGATATTAAAGAGCAAGGGTTTCTCTAATAGATTATCAGAAACACTCATTCAGAGTAGGAAAAAAGTTACACGCCAGATATATCATAAGGCTTGGAAAACATATCCCTCCTGGTGTTTGAAGAATGAGATGGACACATCACACTCTATTTCGGTGCTGGAGTTTCTACAATGTGGATTTCAAAAGGGTCTTAGCATCAGCACATTAAAAGTACAAGTATCGGCTCTGAGTGTTTACCTGGAGAGAAGATTAGCGGAGGAAGAATATGTGGTCAGATTTTTTAGAGCAACAAGGAGGCTTCGACCAGTTGTCCAGTCAAAGATTCCGTCATGGGACCTAAATACGGTGTTGCAAGCTCTATGTGAATCGCCCTTTGAGCCTATTTCTGATATATCTGATAAGCTATTGACACTAAAGACTGCTTTTTTGTTAGCAATAACAACTGCCAGAAGAATAGGAGAACTACAGGCTCTTTCAATAAATGAACCTTATTGTGTTATCAGTGAAGATAGGATTACGCTACGGCTAGATGTATCCTTTCTTCCTAAAGTATCTTCCAAGTTTCACAGATCTCAGGAGATTTTTTTACCATCTTTTTGTAACAACCCATCTAATCAAAAAGAAAATAAGTTGCATTCTTTAGATGTCAGAAGATGTGTAATCGAATATCTTCAGCGGTCCAAGTCATGGCGAAAATCTAATGCTTTACTGGTACTATTCGCAGGGGAAGCAGCTTGTTTCTACAATCAGAGCACATTCGACGAGAGCTGTCTCGACTTCCTGGGCAGAGAGGGCAGGAGCCACTATCGAGCAAATATGTAAGGCAGCCACCTGGTCAAGTCACAATACATTTGTCAAACATTATAAACTGGATGTATTGTCAAATTCTGATCTATGTTTTGGCAGAAAAGTATTGCAAGCTGTAGTCCCCCCCCCCCCTAAATTGATCTTGTATATCATCTCATGGTTGCTGTCCTGAGACGTTCTGGGAAAGACAAAAATTACTTACGGTAATGTCTTTTCCAGAAGACGAAAGGACAGCACCCTTACTACCCACCCGGATTTTGTCTTATTAAAATTTATTTTGAAGCATCATTCTGTGTGGAGTCTTTTTTTACAACTGATGGGGTAAGCGGGAACTATGTTGTATATACCTGTCTAATCCCTATCTAATCTATTATGCAAATTCTTATCTAGCTTCCTGTCCAGTGAATTATGGAAGGAGGCAAATCTCAGGGTTGCTGTCCTTTCGTCTTCTGGAAAAGACATTACCGTAAGTAATTTTTGTCTTTTTTTTTTTTTTTTTTTTATGAAGGGCCAAAACAAGATAGTTCTCTTGTGATAATTGTTCAGAAAGTACTTTTTTCATGCTGTAATTTGCACTGGGGGGTAAAGAATCCTGAATTCAGTTTGCAGAGAACACTGCTACGTCTCTTTGTTCTATTTTTTTTTTCTTCTTCTTATAAATAAAAGTGAATTCCTGAGAAGCAATGTAACAAAGCCCCCGGCAATGTTCAGAAGGCAGTAGTCCACAGTGGCCAGGGAATTTTTACTTTGCTTATTTGCCTAAATGAAATGCTGTCTCTGGGTTCCTATTGATTGCTGTTCTTTGAACGTTCGCTTTCATGTTGTTTAAAAAGCTGCACAATAAAAGTCCTTGACGGTCTGCAAAGTGTGGAATCATGTGGTAGTGAAATACAATGAATATATTGCCTTCCATTCTTGGTTTATTAATTGTTTCAAGTTTTGTGGTTATGCTGGTTTTCATCAAGTTGTTTATTATAACTTTTTTTTCTTCTGTTTTTACAGGATTTCTTTAAGAAGTTCCTGTATGAGCCTCTGCCGGTGGAATCTCACCTGGATCATTGCTTACATGACCACTTCAATGCTGAGATCGTCACCAAGACCGTAGAGAACAAACAGGATGCTGTAGACTACCTGACCTGGACTTTTCTGTACAGAAGGATGACACAAAATCCTAACTACTATAACCTTCAAGGTAGGACGAGCGGTTACAGAAGCTTGTCTGTATACATCATAGCTTCCTCTGGTGATTCTTAAATCAATCTGTGTCTTTCTTGTCTCCATCTCTCTGTCCATGTCATGATAAATCATTAATTTCATGTCTTTACTCTGCATAAAAGTATAGAGGGGAATACTGCAAATAAACTTAAATATTCCATATTAAAAGGAAAGTTTAAACTGAAGCTCAGGTTAGTGAGGTAGGTATAGCCAAAGGGTGGAGCTTTTAATGCTTGATGCCCAGCCTCTTATAGTCGGGATCCACTGTCCCACCTCAAACCTCCCCTTCCCCCAACTGACAAATCTGACTGATTTTAGACTAGCCCATCCCCTCTCTTCTCAGTATTATTGCCTTACTTTCTAGGGAGTGCTTTTGTAAGAAGTAATCTATACAAAGATGTCCAAACTCCTCCCCGTATCCCATCATCACCCAGAGGAGGTTGTCAAGGGTGACTACGGTAGGGGAACCAGTCAATCTTTCATACATACAGTAAGAGTTGAAGCTGCCTACTACCTCCTCACTGCTCCACAGGAGGTAGCAGAGCGAGGCGAGGTTGAAATCGGGTAATGGCTCTGTGCAAGAATGAGCTCTGGATGAAATACGAATGGGTTTCATTTGGATTTCATCCAGGTAATTAGTGCACCTGAGTGGGTGGGTGAGGAAGAGTTAACATACCCAGCTGCAGTCTTCTTTAACCACTTAAAGACAACTGGACGAATATATTTGTCCAGTGTAGTTGTGGAGAGTGCACCACCAGTTTGTTACTAAATGAGGCACATGTGGTATCATTTTTAACCGAGACGAGTTGTAGAATACATTTTGGTGTGTCTAAAAGCTGTGACCCACATCGCATGAAAAATAGGTACGGATAAACGCAATAAAACATAAAAAGGCATTTTCAGAATTATGATCAAACTTGGGAAAGTTTTAGCAACACTACAAGAGACGTGTAGTATCATTTTAACTGTGATAGGTAGTAGAATAGAGTTTAGAGAGTTTTAGGGTTGAGGCGCATGTCTCCTGTGTTCATTTTAGTCAAAAACTGAATCAAAAGAAATTAAATTTTGCATATTCTATACCAAAATAAGACTTGTAAATGAAAACAAAGTGACCAGAATATAAAATAAAACACATATATTGCTACCTTAGGAACCTGGCTTTTTAAATATGTATGCCATGAAGGTATATTACTATTATTTTTGAAAATAAGGTCTTGTAATCGACGATAGTGTACAATGAGAAAGCAAAAAACTGAAAGACCTCTTTATTATCAAATACAATATTGCCACCATACATTGTGCTAGGAACATAATCTAAATGTTTCAATAACCAGGATGGATGAGTAAATAAAATTAGTGGGTTTAACTTACAGTCAGCACTGTTTAACGGAACGCTATAATGCATGTAAATGGAGAAATAGTTTTTTTTTTTTTTCCCCCTTATTTTCCCTTTAAAATACATAGAAAATAAGGTCATTACTAAACAAAATTAACACACACTAAAATCCTAATTTGTCCTGAAAAACAACAACAATATATAGATCATTTAGATGTGATAAGTAGTAATGAAGTTACAGACAAATGAATGGTAGCAGCGCCTATATGTGAAAATTGCTCTCGGGCTGAAGTGGTTAATGCGTCCCACATCACACGCTGCTTCCCAATACGTCCAGAGCTAATCGCTGGCTCAGTGTTGAGGAAATAACTTCCTTTCTGATGGCAGCTCAATACTTTGTGTGGGTAGTTTGATTCATTTTCTAAACCGAATTTATGTGGAACAGTTGCATGGCTTATAGGAAAGTTCCCTAATTACCTTTACGAACAATGAAAAATCTGTGGAGCTGAACTACAAATTTTATGAGCAATACTTAAAGTGAACCTAAAGCCACAGAAAAAAATGAGATGAACTCACCTGGGGCTTCCCTCAGCCCCCTGCAGCCGATCGGTGCCCTCGCAGCTCCGCTCCGATGCTTCTGCACCCGCCGGCGAACACTTCCGGTTTGGCCGTCACCGGCCGACAGGCATGGGAACGCGAGTGATTGTTCGCGTTCCCAGCCTGTATATCGCCCCCTATGCTGCTATTGCGGCCTCCTGGCTGCGAGGGCACCGATCTGCTGCAGGGGGCTGAGGGAAGCCCCAGGTGAGTTCATCTCATTTTTTTTTCTGTGGCTTTAGGTTCACTTTAAAAGTAAACCTGTGAGATTATAAAATGGGAAAAATGTAATCTTCGCTCAGAAGAGGGAAGCCTTTAGATTCTTTAGAGGCTTCCTCCATTTGCAGCTGTGAGAAGTGTGTCCGCACTGTGCCTGCGCAGTAGCATGGACCCACTTGGGCTTTGGTGGTAAAAGCTGAGCCTGATCGGGCACTGCTACTGCACATGCCGAATCCTTCTCCAAGGTTTGCCGGGCAGACATAGCTGGAATGGGCCAGTGGAGTAGAATGGGGCAAATCTCTGGAGGATTCCAGAGGCTTCTCTCTACGGAAGAAAGTACCCTAATTCTTCACTTTTTCCCCTTATTTTTTTCCTTTAAGATGCCCATAACTAATGTGCCCATACAATTTTTTTCCTGTCAGATAAGATCATTGGAGGCTTTCAGAAATCGATGCCCCAATATACCGCCCCTATTGATGATAATTTGATCGGACTGGGCGGAAAATATCGAACAGCAGTGTGCCGGAAGCGGCATTACCTCGACGCGCCATTGCGCTGCACTGCGTTACATTTATATATTTTTTGCTGATACGTTTCTTAGTGATTCTTTAGAAAAAACTTGTTTAGTTCTGTTGGCTGAAGTTTATTTTCTCAATAACGGTCATTATGTGAATGGATGTCAATGTGTGTTGCAGGTGTTTCTCACAGACATCTCTCGGATCACCTGTCAGAGCTGGTGGAACACACTCTCAGTGACTTGGAGCAGTCCAAGTGCATTAGCATTGAAGATGAAATGGATGTCGCTCCACTCAATCTGGGCATGATTGCAGCCTATTATTACATCAATTACACCACAATAGGTAACCAGGCAATCCACTTCTTCCTTTTCATTGTCTTTTACAAACTTGTTTATTAGATGAAAAAAATATGACATTAAAATTGAGCTCATTATTGACTGATGTGCACTGACTAGATGTAATTGCTCCAGATAAATGCGCCACACAGCTGAGGATGTTGTGTTATTACAGAAGCCTGTATTCTCCCTCATTATTGCCATTTGCATTGCAGAACTCTTCAGCATGTCATTAAATGCCAAGACCAAAGTGCGAGGCTTGATTGAGATCATCTCCAATGCCGCGGAATACGAGAGCATACCCATCCGGCACCGCGAGGACAACCTGCTGCGCCAGGTGAGAAACAGCTTCCAAAATGAAGGAAGTGACGCAGGTTATGGCAGCTACAGCAAACCTGAAGTGGAAAACTTAGGACAAATTGTATGTGTAGAATGGATTTTTATTTTCAGTTATATAGCTTTTTTTTTTTTTATTAACATTACATCACACTGTTACAGTTGCAGTTTTAAAACCACAATCTGTCTTTGATGCTATCAAACAAAGCAGAAATAATGACCCTTTGAACTTTCCTGCAGTAAAACCTTATCTCAACCTGTCTCTTGATGTTTCTTGGCTGTTGATAAGTGCTTCAGAAAACAGGACTGTATTCAACCCAGTGAGTCGATTAGCTCAGAGAAACTTTTTGCATAGATAACTGAAGTTTAACTCTTCCTGTCCTGGGAAACAATAAGATTCTTTTCTTTGCTACTATTCAATTTCTTCGCTGTACTACACATACAATTCATTATCTCATAAGTTTAAGTCCGCTTCAAGTTGCTTTAAAGTAAGCCTGAAAGCTTAAAAATAGTTACATGCTTACATCAGTAGGGGGAGCCTTCCCCGATGTCCAGGAACCCTTCCGTTTCTGACCGGAACACTCTTCCCATTTGCGGCCAGGCTCCCTTCCATGTATAGGCATGGCCAAGCTGCACAGGCACTAGTGGGTCTGCGCCTGCGTAGTAGCATGGAGCCGCTTGTGCATGGAAAGAAAGCAATACATGGGCAGCAGGCTCCATGTTACTGCGCAGGTCATCCATGCACCTGCGCAGTATGGCCACGCTTGTACACAGGAGCGTGGCTGCGAGCAGAATTCACAAAAGTGCTGAGGATGGTGGTTTGGTAGTGCTGGTGCTGCCAGGACTTATTTATGTACTGACCCTGCCTGTAGAACAACGCCCCAGCCCCCACACCTGCCCAGTCCTTGGAAAAATTGCCTGATGCTGAAGCAGTCCTTGGGTCAAAAAATGTTGGGGATCCCCTGCTTTAGAGGGTCCCAGTGGAGGAACAGAGGGGTGAAGGAAGACCAGGGAAGCCTTTAGACTATCCTGAAGCCCCTCCCTTTTTTTTTCTTTAATCTGACTTCAGGATTACTTTAAGAGTAGTAGCTATACACAGATACAGGTCTTACTTAGAGTTGGCTCCCTGTTGGATTCAATGAATGCATTTAAAATATTCCTATTTAATAATTTATAATTCACTTGATAAGTAACCCATAAATAGAAATGAAAAGCATTCTCTTTGGATTGCAATGATGAGAGCGATAGTCTTGAAGGTTCCTTTGCATTGTTATTGTGTTTGAAGGAAATTCATAGGAAATCAAATCTTAGTAAGGTCAATGAATACGTAAACATTTTAGAATCTTGTAAAATAAGTTACTGTTTGTGTTTGACAGTCATATCATGAGCTTGAGCTACAAATTACAGAGCCTGTCAATGATAGGCTCTGTGCCAATAAGAACAGATGGGGGAGGGTTGTGGAGATAAATATATACGGTACCTGCCCTGATTTCTTTGGGGGAAACAGGAGACACCCCCCCCCCCTCCACACCCCCCTTGGCAGTACGGCGGCGCTGCCTGCATGGCCAGTTTAAACGAAATTGCCAGGGTCCAACTCAGAAGTGTAGGGGGAGCGATCACCTTCCTGGAGGTATGACACCTAGACAGGTAAGTATTTAACACTGTGATTTCCCCCCCCCCATCCCCAAATCCTACATCATTTAGACAGAGCCTGTCACAACGGGCTCCTGTCATTTACACCTCAGGTACACTTTAAAGTTTAAGTCTGTTTTGTCATGCACATTGTCTTTTTTTTTTTTTCGTTCATTCAGCTGGCACAGAAGGTCCCGCACAAATTGACCAATCCCAAGTTTAATGACCCTCATGTGAAGACCAACCTGCTGCTCCAGGCCCACCTCACCCGCATGCAGCTGAGTGCAGAGCTCCAGTCAGACACAGAGGAGATCCTCAGCAAGGTAAGAAAAGGACACTGACAGACTTCTAGCTAGGTGGGCACATCTTCTATGGACGAACGCTCAGTCTTCTGTCTGCTTCTGTGTTACCAGGCAATCCGGCTCATCCAAGCATGTGTGGATGTGCTCTCCAGTAATGGCTGGCTCAGTCCAGCTCTCGCTGCTATGGAACTGGCACAAATGGTGACACAAGCTATGTGGTCCAAGGACTCCTACCTGAAACAGCTGCCACACTTTGCCTCAGAGAACATCAAGAGATGTACAGATAAGGTAACCGCTGCACTCGCTACACTGGTCAGACATTGAGGCTGCATTATGTACAGACCAATACCGACCATTATCTTCTTGTGCTTTGCAGGGTGTGGAGAGTGTGTTTGACATTATGGAAATGGAGGATGATGAGCGTACAGACTTGCTGCAGCTTTCTGATAGCCAGATGGCAGACGTGGCCAGGTTCTGTAACCGCTATCCTAATATTGAGTTGTCCTATGAGGTTGCAGAAAAAGAATCTATCAGAAGGTGAGTAAAGTTCACATCTGTAGTTAACCAAGGACTTTATTTTCCTGGAGTGTATGTTTCCCATGTTTCCGCCAGGTGATCCTATGTGAGGATGGAATTTGAATGGACTGGCCTGTGTGTGTCTAATAACATACCACTATGTATACTGTGAGTGCAAGCAATGATTACATATTATGTGGATGGATTTCAAAAAGTCCAAAATGGGATATTAATTTGTCGTAGATTGAATAATGGAGAACATGTAAATTGTTAAATACTTTATCTATTTATGTGTCCCATAAAGCAGAGTATACACCCCCTGTGGTCAACATCTTCAATATATATTTTTTTAAGTACACCTGAACTGAAAGGGATATGGAGGCTTCCATATTTTTCATTTTGAAACAAAACCAGTTGCCTGGTGTCCTGCTGATTTTGCGTCAGTAGTGTCTGAAACAAGCATGTTGCACATGCAGTCAAACTTAAAGTGAACCCGAGGTGAAAATAACCTGATGAGATAAACAATTAAATGTATCCTTTTACTCCTGAAAATTACTTTAAGTATCCCATGGCTTTATTTTATCTTTAAACATTTACAAGGTAGGTTAAATGTTTCACTGCCTCTATTCCGTGGCAGCCTATTAAGTTTCCCAGAGTTAAAAAAAAAGGTCAGTCGTATCTCCCTGCCCACAGAAGTTTTATTCTGCCAGGAAAACTTTTATGGCTTTTATTTGCTTATCAGTGATGTGTACTATATTACCAACAAGACAGAAGCTGCCACTTCCATGCCTAGAAATTAACTCTTTCAGCCAGCAAAAGAAAACAAGTAAAACAGCCTGGTTTTTAATGTTTTGTAATGTACATACACGTTTATCTCATCATGTCACATATTGCCTCGGGTACACTTTAACCGCTTATAGAATTTCCAAATATAAAAATTGTCGCCATACATTGTACTAGGGACTTATTTTAAACATTGTAATAACCGGTACAAATAAAATGTGTGGGTCTTACCCACAGTAGCATGTTCTATTTTAAATGGCCGAAGACTGAGAAATATATATATATATATTTTCCTTATTACTGTTAAAATGCATTTGGAATAAAATAATTCTTAGCAAAATGTACCACCCAAAGAAAGCCTAATCGGAGGCAAAAAAAAAAAAAAAAAAACAAGATCTAGATCATTTTGTTGGCATAAGTAGTGATAAAGTTATTGGCGAATGAAAGGGAGGAGCACTGAAATGTGAAAATTGCTCTGGTCCATAAGGGGAAAACCCCGTAAATGGTGAACTGATTAAATCTAACATCTGATCTATGGCTATAAGCATCAGAGGCAGTGGATCAGCAGGACAGCCAGGAAACTGGTATTGTTTAAAAGGAAATAAATGTCAGCCTCCATATACCTCTCAGTTCAGGTGTGCTTTAAATCCATGTTATGGTCAGATTTTATGGATTAAAGTAGTCATTTTGTCACAGGATAAACTAAATTGTGTTTTTTGTACCTTTTTTTTTTTTTTCTAGCGGAGGTGCAGTTGTGGTTCTTGTACAGCTGGAGAGAGAAGAGGAGGTTACTGGTCCTGTTATTGCTCCATTATTCCCCCAGGTATGCTTTTGCTGTGCTCCAAATTCATTTTCTGTATCTAAGCTTTCCACCTTAATGTGTCACCTATGCAGATGGGATTTAATTATCTTATATTATCCCCATTTTTTTGTTGTGGAAGTTTACAAAAGAGGGTTTGGAAGCCTTCTATAGAAAATTGGCTCATGGAAGCTGCTTCTAATCCACTTTGTGTAAGTACCATGCAGTTAAAGAGAACCTGAGGTGGGTTTGAAGAATGTTATCTGCATACAGAGGCTGGATCTGCCTATACAGCCCAGCCTCTGTTGCTATCCCAAACCCCCCTGAGGTCCCCCTGCACTCTGCAATCCCTCATAAATCACAGCCACGCTGCTGACAAACAGCTTGTCAGAGCTGGCTGTGTTTATCTCTATAGTGTCAGTCTGCTGCTCTCCCCGCCTCCTGCAGAACTCCAGTCCCCGCCTGCATCCCTTCCCTCCCTGCTGATTGGAGGGAAGGGACGGGGGCAGGAACCGGAGCTATGCAGGAGGCGGGGGAGCAGCTGAGACTGACACTACAGATGTAAACACAGCCCGCACAGTGCGGCTGTGATTTATGAGGGATTGCAGAGTGCAGGGGGGCCTTAGGGGGGTTTGGGATAGCAACAGAGGCTGGGCTGTATAGGCAGACCCAGCCTCTGTATGCAGATAACATTCTTTAAATACACCTCGGGTTCTCTTTAGGCCTCTTGCACACTGCACGCGATTCCGATTCAGATTCCGCTTTTTAATCAGTCAGAAAAATCGATTGCTATTCTTGAATTGAACAGATATTTTAAAAAATTGTATGGTGTGTGTGGCCACCTTTAGAGTTGCTGACCAAGTCCAACTTGAGAGAAATTGTAATTCTGAGCCCTGATAGTTTAACCTCCCTGGCGGTAGGCCTGACACAATGTCGAGCTAGCCGCTGCAGGGGATCGCATGGCCCCGGGAGGATTTTTTTTTAAAATAAAACTTGTGCAATAGGCTTTAGCTAGCATTTCGCTAGCTAATTATTTCCCCCAAGTGCCTTCGGTCCCCACCGATTGCCCCCGATCACCACCGTAATACATACCCCCCAGGGATCCCGCGATGGCGCAGCCTCCCTATCAGCTCCAGGCTTTTGCTGCGTTCGGTCTCGAGAAAGCCTTCATTGTGGGGCGAAACGGCCGTCGACTACACCTCCGCACCTCTACTCATCTGCAATGGCCTGATAAGAATCTTAGAGCAATAAGAGATGGTAGAGGAGACTGCAGCTCAGGTAGCCAGAATGGATAGAAAGACGTTGAGAGGGAGAAAAGATGTTAGAATAAATTGCACTCCCTCCTGGGGCTCCTTTCTAACATATGACAATCATGCATCGGACATTAGGAGATGTCTGCTTGGAGCTTGGTCAGTGGTGGAAACAGATCTGCTGCTGTCCAAGATATTTCACTCCCCCCCTAGACTGTCTTTAGGAAAGGAAAAAGTGTTAGGGATCAGTTAGTGAGGGCTGACTTAAAGGAACCTAATAAGAAGACCGCTATGTCCATTTCGTGCCGTAAGGGCACGTTCCCCTGTATGAATTGTCGAAACTGTTCATCGATAATCCGGGGTGACTATGTCACTCATACCACAAAAGGGACAAGGATTAGGATTAAGGATAACTATTCTTGTACTACGACCAATGTGATTTATCTGTTAAAATGTCCTTGCGGAATGGGTTACGTTGGACAGACGACTAGGGATGGGAGGAGGAGGATTAATGAACATAGGAGTAATATTAGGAATTACAAAAAAGAAAAGGAGAGTAAAGAAAAATCCAAGGACAAATTTGAATCTCCTGTAGGTCGCCACTTCCATGAGTGTGGACATACAGTGGGTGACTTGAGATGGTGCATACTGGAGAAGGTGTTTTCGCAAGATGGGGTGGACCCCCAAATCTCCCTGCTACGTAGGGAAAGCAAATGGATATATGATTTGGGCATTCTTGCGCCAAATGGTATGAATGAGGCCTATAATTTAAAGTGTTTCCTATGAAGTGTGAATACAATGGTCTGTCTCTTTAAGTAATGTGCCCGCCCCTGCAGGGGTGTGTTTTAATCTGTCTATATGTATGGTCTTTGCACATGAAGTATGTAAGCACTTGAGAAAGACCCATTTGGTCGAAACGTTGTGCTGGTTTGCACTGTGATACAATAAAATTGGCCAAACAGGCCTTAAATCCAGGTCGAGACCCGGTCTTCTTTCTAGTTTGGACTGATAAGAATCTTACTCTCTCATATTTTTAAGCCGTGTGTTACTATTGTCTTTTAACAAGGAAGAAAATTAAAAGTTGAAGTTTTATTATGGATGAGTTGCTCCTGGAATTGCTTTACTTCTCTTTATTACTGAATGGACTGACCACTGATTCTGGATGTTGCACAATCATTATTGTATGTGGTTCACGGCCATGTGAATGTGTAATGCACTCGCCACACTTAATGTGTAGTGCACTCACCACAGCCTATTCTCTCTGCTCTACTGTTTGCTATGGGGAGGATTGGGACTGCACATGACGTCGACGTCATGTCTGATCGTCGCCATAGCCACAGTGAAGCTGGATCGTGAAGCTGCGGCACTCGCGGATCGCGGAGGGTAAATATTACCGGCGGCGATCGGGGGGTTTAGTTGGTTGCCGAGGGGCTTGGGGGACATAATTAGTTAGTGAAGTGCTAGTTTAGGCATATAGCGACACTTATTTTAAAAAAAATCCTCCCGCGGGCACAGCCTCTAAAACTGTGTACTGCCAGGGAGGTTAACCTAGAGTGATGGAAAGAAAAAAGGAACACAGCCTGTTCTATATATGCTTGCCACTGTACATAAACCTGTTAATCCTATCGTGTCACATGTCAGTTCCGGTACTCTTTAAATGCACTCAACAATCTTAAACTTGGTAGCAAGTTTTCAAATAGTACTACAGAAACATGAAGCACTCCATAAAGGGCTGTCCAACATAAAGGGCTGTCCCAATACCTGAACTGTTTAATCACTTCCTGCTGATCACATTCCTTTCTCTGTATGGCCAGATCTCACAATTCCCCTCTGATTTCTCAGTTTTATTATTGTGTAAGTTGCCTTATCTTCTGTACCTTTTCAGAAACGTGAAGAGGGCTGGTGGGTTGTGATCGGAGACGCCAAATCTAACAGCCTAATCTCCATCAAAAGGTTGACGCTGCAACAGAAAGCCAAGGTAAGGAGGTCGTGAACGCCTGCTTGTGACTGGAAATGTTTTGCGTTCACTTTTTTGAAAGGATAATTGGACTTGCACCTAGATTATACATAGTAAAAGTACTGTTGGAGCCTATATAAAATATGTGAACCAACTATGAAGAATACTAAGCTCAAATATGCCTCACATCTCTTAGGGTCAGTATGACCATCTGACCAACAATGCATACAGTGGAGGAAATAATTATTTGACCCCTCACTGATTTTGTAAGTTTGTCCAATGACAAAGAAATGAAGTCTCAGAACCGTATCATTTTAATGGTAGGTTTATTTTAACAGTGGCAGATAGCACATCAAAAGGAACATCGAAAAAATAACCTTAAATAAAAGATAGCAACTGATTTGCATTTCATTGAGTGAAATAAGTTTTTGAACCCCTACCAACCATTAAGAGTTGTGGCTCCCACAGAGTGGTTAGACACTTCTACTCAGTCACCCTCATTAAGGACACCTGTGTTAACTAGTCACCTGTATAAAAGACACCTGTCCACAGAATCACTCAATCAAGCAGACTCCAAACTCTCCAACATGGGAAAGACCAAAGAGCTGTTCAAGGATGTCAGAGACAAAATTGTAGACCTGCACAAGGCTGGAATGGGTTACAAAACCATTAGCAAGAAGCTGGGAGAGAAGGTGACAACTGTGGGTGCGATTGTTCGAAAATGGAAGGAGCACAAAATGACCATCAATCAACCTCGCTCTGGGGCTCCATGCAAGATCTCACCTCGTGGGGTGTCAATGGTTCTGAGAAAGGTGAAAAAGCATCCTAGAATTACACGGGAGGAGTTAGTGAATGACCTCAAATTAGCAGGGACCATAGTCACCAAGAAAACCATTGGAAACACATTACACCGCAATGGATTACAATCCTGCAGGGCTCGCAAGGTCCCCCTGCTCAAGAAGGCACATGTGCAGGCCCGTCTGAAGTTTGCCAATGAACACCTGAATGATTCTGTGAGTGATTGGGAGAAGGTGCTGTGGTCTGATGAGACCAAAATAGAGCTCTTTGGCATTAACTCAACTCGCTGTGTTTGGAGAAAGAAAAATGCTGCCTATGACCCCCAAAACACCGTCCCCACCGTCAAGCATGGGGGTGGAAACATTTTGCTTTGGGGGTGTTTTTCTGCTAAGGGCACAGGACAACTTAATCGCATTAACGGGAAAATCGACTGAGCCATGTATTGTGAAATCCTGAACGACAACCTCCTTCCCTCTGCCAGGAAACTGAAAATCGGTCGTGGATGGGTGTTCCAGCACGACAATGACCCAAAACATACAGCAAAGGCAACAAAGGAGTGGCTCAAGAAGAAGCACATTAAGGTCATGGAGTGGCCTAGTCAGTCTCCGGACCTTAATCCAATAGAAAACCTATGGAGGGAGCTCAAGCTCAGAGTTGCACAGAGACAGCCTCGAAACCTTAGGGATTTAGAGATGATTTGCAAAGATGAGTGGACCAACATTCCTCCTAAAATGTGTGCAAACTTGGTCATCAATTACAAGAAACGTTTGACCTCTGTGCTTGCAAACAAGGGTTTTTCCACTAAGTATTAAGTCTTTTATTGTTAAAGGGTTCAAAAAACGTATTTCACTCAATGAAATGCAAATCAGTTGCTATCTTTTCTTTAAAGGGAAGGTTCAGGGAGGGGATTCAAAAAATAAATTTCCACTTACCTGGGGCTTCCTCCAGCCCGTGGCAGGCAGGAGGTGGTCTCCGGTGCCCGACCCGACCGGCTGCCAGGTCGGGCTCTTCTGCGCTCCATTTCCTGGGACTTCTGCGTCCCACGCCGGCGCGCTGACGTCATCGGACGTCCGCCGGGCTGTACGGCGCATGCGCAGAACTACTGCGCATGCGCAGTACAGCCCGGCGGACGTCCGATGACGTCAGCGCGCCGTCGTGGGACGCAGAAGTCCCAGGAAATGGAGCGCAGAAGAGCCTGACCTGGCAGCCGGCCTGGCCAGGTCGGGTACCGGAGACCACCGGGAGCCTGCGGAGCAGCGGCGAGGGCACCTCCTGCCTGCCACGGGCTGGAGGAAGCCCCAGGTAAGTGGAAATTTATTTTTATTTTTTGAATCCCCTCCCTGAACCTTCCCTTTAAGGTTATTTTTTCGATTTTCCTTTTGATGTGCTATCTGCCACTGTTAACTTTTTATTTCTTTGTCATTTGACAAACTTACAAAATCAGTGAGGGGTCAAATAATTATTTCCTCCACTGTATTTGTATTATAACCGATATTCCCAATGAAATAAATAGATTCTCAGTCTGGAATTTTGTTACATAAAAAATGTTTTTTTGGAGGGAGGGAGGGAGAGAGAGAGAGAGATTTTTGAACCCATAATTATACCCTGACCTTGTACACGTGATTTGGCATTACCTAAAATTAATGATAACTATTATAAGGATATAATATTTCTGTACAGTACTTTGAGTAAGGAATACAGCAGATCCTCTTGTACTGCCACCCAACTATGAGGAGGTTGTAGTTGCTGTGAATAAACTAGGGGAGAAGTGCACACACACAAATGATCTGGCCACTCTGAGCGGAGGTGTACTGTACATCAGAACTTTACGTACCCTTTATTTATAGATGAATCATTTGCACATATACTTGCATAGGCTAATAAGTACCAAGGGTTTCTACATATGACCCATTGCTCACAGAACAAGCTTACATAATCCTAGCATCAGATCATATTCGGGCATAGTAGGCTGCCTGTAAGGGCCTGTTTCCACTACATGCACATTGGATGCAAAAAAACTTACTCCAATGAATGCCTATGGGGAAAATCTGCATCAGAAAAATCACGTTTAGTGGGAACAGGGTCATAGGCATTCATTGGAGTCAGTTTTTCTGCATCCAATCTGCATGTAGTGGAAATGGGCCCTGATTCATAAAGATTAGTTGGTGCTGAGGGATAAGGGTGTCTGTTGTCACTAGACTGACCGAGGTAGTATCCAACTAGCTAAAGCAACATTCTCCAACCCTGTCCTCAACACCCACCAAAGGTGCATGTTTTGGAAATCCATAGAGGATTACTCTACCTGTGAATGTTTGTGGTTTTCTGTGAAACATGCGCTGTTGGTGGACCCTTGAGGACAGGGTTGGGAATGGGGAACTGTAAGCTAAATGATCTGTGGAGAAATGGGAACAGTTGGTGTGCAGTTCGCTCAAGTGTGACCCCTGCCTCAGGCTCCTGAAGCAGGTTGGATGCTAATTCATCAATGTTCAAGTATTTATCGTTTCTATACTCAAATTTGGATTTTGCTGGGTGTAACACTACTTTGCTTCTCCATGTAGGTGAAATTGGACTTTGTGGCTCCAGCCACTGGCACACACAACTACACGCTATACTTCATGAGTGATGCTTACATGGGCTGTGACCAGGAGTACAAGTTCAGTGTGGACGTGAAGGAGGCAGAGAGCGACAGTGACTCTGACTAGAAGTTTCTAAGCGCCTGAAACAAGAGGCTTAAAACCCCTCCAGTGTCTCGCTCTTCATAATTATACTTCAATACAAAAACCTTGTGTGGGTGATTGTAGGCAGAGTGCAGAATATTGTTGTAAATAGCTTTTAAATGTGATGCCATTGTGACACTATGAATCTGTAATGAGTAGCACAGTGGATGTCGCAGTGATTAATAAGTGATACTTCGTGACTGGTTTTGTTATTTTTCTGCAAAAAATAAACTTTTTTTTTGTAAGTTGTCTGTGTTAGTCCTCCGTTCCTCATCCACTGAATACCTAAAAGTTGGCTTTTTCCAAGTTGCTTCACACTTCGTGGTGCTATTTATCAGTCACAGTGGGAAAAACTGCTGCTTGAGGTTGAACACTGAAGCAATTATTGGAAATGGAATAATTGAAAGAAGGTTAAGCAATCACTTAATGTTTGGGCAGATCGATCATGAGATATATCCCTCTCACATCAAATCTTATCAGAAAGGGATCTCTTGCCTGCTCATATACCGCAGACCGAGAGGTTGAGTTCTGATAAATTAAAAGCTGAAGTCTTAACGTGGCCCCCCAGGTGTCCAGTAAAGTATCACCTGTCTTCCAGCCCGACTCCTAGCTCTCTTGTAATTGAAAGGATTGATTGGACATGTTGCGGCATTGATTCTCTTACGATTCGGAAAAAATGATTGCATCAGAAGGCTGATCGGGCCACAATATATGGGGGAGGGGGGGGGGGGTTGGGTGTGGACTCTAGTGTGGCCACACTTTATTAAAACACATTATTCAGCTGGATGTGTTGGTGGAAATGTCTTTAGCCATTTGTTTCTTTATGCAATACCTTTTTATAAATTAAGTATTTTCTAAAATGTTTTAGTTTGAACCTCAGGTCTTCCTGAGGGTCACACAATAGATATATTATGAGACTCCCCCCTTTCCTTTCCCTCAATCTGCAAATTCACTACTACTACGTAGATGCAGAAAGCTCCCAGACAGGGTTGCATGGGTGAACTGGAAAATCACTATAGTCAGTAACCTCCTTCCAAGCCTGTCCATTAAAGTTTGGAGCGCTATGGCCACCTCCACTATATTGCCACAGCCCACCCCCAGCTCAGTGGCTGCCTATTAAGCTGCAGTTACCAAGCTGGGAGTAGGCCGCAGTAACACACTGTGGGTGGCCACTGAGCTCCGGACTACTCAGCAGGCTTCAGGCAAAAACCACTATGGTGGGTTTTTCAATGTTTCTTTGATCTCAAAAGATTTTACTTAACGGCAGTTAAATGAGTAGGGAGGCTGGCTGGTATCTTACCGTTTTGGCAGTTAAAGAAAACCATGACAATCAGCCACAAGGAGATGGACTACAAAACCTGTCAGACCTTCTGGCAACAATCTGTGTTTCATTGTCATTTCCAGACTCCTCAGGGGCTGCTGGTGGAAGGGGTATGGTGTGTGAGCACTGTGACCCACGATCACAAGGGGGCTGCATGTTTTTGAGTGCATAAGAATTATTTTTACAGGGACTGTTTTACACTAATCAGATTTCATCCAGGTAATTAAAGCACCTGTGTGGGTGGGCGAGGGGGGGGGGGGGGGGGTGTCAAACTTACCCAACATGCATCTTCCTTCATTCATCCCACGGCACCTTCCATGCTGCGTTCCAATTGTGTCACGTGACTACAAACACGTCTTCCTTCCAGGTTGAAGGAGAAAGTGTTTGTAGTCACGTGACTGGCGTGGAAGGCACCGTGGGGCGGATGAAAGACACATGCTGGGTAAAGGTGCATACAGACATCAGACTATAGTCTTTGGAAAATGAAAGATCACAGACCAATCTTACCACCCTTCATGTAGTATGAGAGCCATACCTACACAGTCTGTTCTATGGAGCTGAACTCTACATCAGAAAGAATGATCTGCAGATGATCATACACACATGATTTAACTGACATTCATCTGCAGATCAGATCCACCAGGATGGATTTTCAGATCTGCGGATGATTGCTTGATCTGCAGATGAATGTCAGTTAAATCATGTGTGTATGATGATCTACAGATCTCATAGACTATCATTGCAATTTGCAGGAATGGATTTTTGGCAGGAACAGATCTTTTGCAGTTACTGATCTTTTGTGTCTGTACAGATCTGTGTGTGCAGCATCTTGCAAAGATTTCTGTCTGATGTGGAGTTCAGCTCCATAGAAAAGACTGTGTAGAGTATGGTTCTCATGCTACATGAAGGGTGGTAAGATTGGTCTGAGATCTTTCATTTTCCAAAGACTATAGTGTGATGTGTGTATGAGCCTTTAGTTTAAACCCCCTTGCCCACCCGCACAGGTGCTTTAATTACCTGGATGACATCCAAATATCTATTTGGATTTCATCCGGTGATCATCACTGTTGAAGGGTGACCTATGCCTAAAGAGTGCAGCAGGATTTAACATCAATTCTGAACATTTTGTCTGGAACTGCCTGCCTCACTAAGATTATCCTATATTACACATGGGTATAAGGATATTGCTTGAGGTTGGCACAACCACTCATATTCATTCTTACAGTGAAGAAAAGGATCACAAGCTAGTTTAAGTAGGCTTGGGACTGTGCATACACGTTTATGTATGTTACAGGCTACCTCCGTTTTCCCAGAACGTCATTGGACAGCACCCCTGGTGAGACTTGTCTCCCTCCCAATCGTGGACAGGAACTGCAAAAGAAAAATTTGCATAACAAATAGGCAGCCATACATAAGCCACTAGCTTACCCTGAGTAACTCAGTTCAGTTTCCTGTCCCGGACGGGAATGCAGAGGAGAGGTCTCCAGGATGCTATCCATGACAGGTGGTCGGGGGCAACGTCTTTCAGGGCTCCAGGCATGCTGTACAGTGGACAGTCGGAGCACTGCAGCGTGGAGGAGGCTTCTCCGTACGAGGCAGCAGAGATATAGCGCAGGCGCGCTTTCAGACCAAGGTACTTCCGGGTCAACCCGGAAGTCGTCACGCACGGCGTCCAGCGTGACTCTGATCGGGCGGCAGGGGCCGCGGCGGTGATTGCGAATCAGCAGCAGCTGATTCGCTGAGGTAATTTGCAAATAAGCGCGGCAGGGGCTGCGGGGATAAGTAGGTAATTACGCATAACAATTAAGCGGCAGGTGCCGCAACGAGGTGATCCAGAGGAAGCCTATGCAAATGAATTATGCTAATGGGCTAGTCAGCTGAGCCCTGTTGTTCATGTGATTCTTTATTTAATCTTTTCCCTGTCTCACTCTGGTGGTTTATGTGAGCATGGAGGACGCTTCTGGGTCAGCTCCTGCGCAGTCTGCCAGGCCAGCCCAAGATTCCTCTCTGGCAAGTACAATGAAATATAAATATGCAGTGTGTATATGTATATATGTGTGTACTAGAGAGGGTGCTAATGGTTGGCTTATTATGTTTTATAGCCTGAAAAACATGAAAAGCCTGAAAAACAGGATAAAACTGACAAGGGTCAGCATGGATCAAGTGGATCTAGCAAATCTGTGAAGAAATGTGCCATTTGCTTCACTCGCTTGTCATCCTCATCCTCTAAAAAGTTGTGCCAGGATTGTACAAATAAACTTGTTAAAGATGAATCCCCTGTCATATTTAAAGATCTGATGGGCTGGATGCGGGCAGAAATGTCTTCAGCAATTAAAGATTCTGCTATTTCTTCTCAAGCTGTAGCCCCCAACCCTGCTGATATGCCTGGCCCTAGCAGTGACGCTACTGTTATGCCTATCAATATTGTGTCTTCTCCTATTCCGGTAGCACGTATTCCTGTGCAGGCTAGGAGAAATAGGGAGAGTGATATAGAGGGCTCAGAACTCTCTGAAGGGGAAATATCTGCATTAGAAGAGATCAGTGTTGACAACTCATCCCTTTAATTACTGACACATCTTAGTTATACAGGTTCTGGGGCTATTAGCACATAATCAGTGCCTTAACTGCATCAACCTAGCCACAAAACCTGTATAATTCATGTGTCAGTAATTAAAGGGATGAGTTGGCAACACTGGAAGAGATATCTGAGGGTGAAGAGATGGAAAAAGCTGAAAAACCACAGAAATTTGCTTTTTCCCCAGATTGAATGAAAGATCTCCTAACCTCCATGCATGAAACAATGGGTATTAGACCAGAGCAAAAACCCCTGACACCCCTGGACCAGATGTATGAGGGTTTGGCGGACCCCCAATCCAGATTCATTCCGGTCCATTCTACTCTTAAATCTATGATTAAGAAAGAATGGGAAAATCCTGAGAAAAGGGCCTTTTGGCCCAAATCTTTATCTAAGCGCTACCCTTTTGCCCTGGATGACCAGGCTTGTTGGGGTCCTCCGCCAAAGCTGGATCCTTCTTTTTCCAGGGTGTCAAGAAAATCAGACCTAATGTTTGAAGACTTCGGTAACCTAAAAGATCCAATAGACAAAAAGATGGATAATGTTTTGCGCAGGGCTTGGGAGTCTGCTTCATTAACTTTTAAACCGGTAGTGGCATCAACGGCAGTTAGTCGTTCTCTGAAGACTTGGCTATCAGACTTGCAGTTTAAAATTGCTAATGGCGTTTCTAGGGAAGAAATTCTTAACGACTTTCCTAAAATTACGAATGCCTCAAATTGCATGGTTGATGCGGCAGATGATACAGTGAAGTTGGCAGCCCGAACCACGGCATTAGTGAACTCAGCTAGAAGAGGAGTTTGGGTTAAGACCTGGAATGGGGATACTTCATCAAAATCTAAGCTTTGTGGTATCCCCTGTGAAGGCAATCTGCTGTTCGGTTCAAGGCTGGACGATACACTGGATCGTACGGCGGATAATAAAAAGAATTTCCCAAGGAAGCGCCCCTTTCAGAATAAGCGGCCATTTCGGGCCCCCGCCAAAAATGAAGCGGATAATAAATCTTCCAGGGGTAGAAGACGGGCTCCTTATAGACAACAAAGACCCCCCAATACCTCTACTAATACCAAAAAGACAGGCAAGCACTGACGCCATCATTCCAGTGGGGGGGAGAATCGCCAACTATTTCGAAAGATGGCAACAACTATTCAACAATCAGTGGTTACTGAATATAATATTAGAAGGTTACAAAATAGAGTTCGAGCAGCCTTCCCCTCAAAATTTTGTCTTGACCCCTTGTCCAAAAGACCCATCTTTAAGAATAGCCCTTCAATCAGAAATAAGGTCACTTCTTCAGAAAAGGGTAATTCGTCAGGTTCCAGCATGTCAAAAAGAACAGGGATTCTACTCCCCAGTCTTCCTGGTGAAGAAGCCTCAAGGAACCTATCGATTTATTCTAAACCTAAAGAAACTAAATCTGAGGGTCAAATACAGAAAGTTCAGGATGGACAATATTCGATCTGTAGTTCATCTCTTACAGAAGGACGACTTCTTGGCATCCCTAGACCTGAAGGATGCATATCTACATCTGCCAATCCACTTATCCTGCCAACAGTACCTAAGGTTCGCCGTGTGGATGGAGGGAGAGGTAAGACATTTTCAATTTAATGCCTTACCTTTCGGTTTATCTTCAGCTCCATGGCTATTCACCAAGGTTATGTCTGAGGTACTAGCCCTTCTCAGGTTAAGACAGATTAATATTGTCGGTTACCTGGATGATTTTTTATTATGGGGGTCTTCTGAGAAATCCGTTTTTGATCAGATATCTACAACTTTGAGCCTCTTCCAGGACTTGGGTTGGTTGATTAATTGGGAAAAGTCTGTCCTAGTCCCTTTTCAATCCTTAGAGTTTTTGGGTTTCATTATTTCTACTAGAAAGGAGAAATTGTTGTTACCTGATAGGAAGATCAGTGCTATTCTTAATAATGTTCTCTCGTTTCAGAAATTGAGAAGCATATCGCTAAGGAAAGCTATGGCACTTCTAGGTCTTCTAACTTCTTCCTTTCCGGCAATCCAGTGGGGGCAGTTCCATGCAAGATTCCTACAGATGTGGATACTAAGATCTTGGAACAGGTCTCTGACGGCTCTAGACAAGAAAATCGTCATTCCACAAAGTACAAAGGCTTCTCTGCTTTGGTGGCAACAGCTGGATCATCTGTCTCCAGGTCGTCTGTGGAGTTTTCCTCAGCAGAATACAATTACAACCGACGCCAGTTTATGGGGCTGGGGAGCCCACTTCAATTCTCTACCGGCTCAGGGAGCCTGGAGTATGACGATCAGTTCACAGTCATCAAACAACAGAGAACTGCAAGCAGTGTGGCAGGCTTTACTACATTTCGGGCCCTTAATCAAGAACTCTCATGTGAAGATAAGGACAGACAACCAGAGTGTGGTGGCTTTCCTAAACAAACAAGGGGGTACGAGGAGTCAATCCTTATGGGAGAAGACGACGAAGATCCTATTTTGGTGAGAAAGAAATCTCTCATCCTTAACAGCGACGCACTTAAAGGGAACCTCAAACCAACTGGCAGACTACCTCAGCAGGAAGAGGTTGGATGCGAACGAATGGTCATTAGATCAGGAAATATTTCAGCAGGTGACGTTACAGTGGGGCTGCCCAAACATAGACTTGTTTGCAAGGAGGGTGAATACAAAATGCCAACAATTTTGTGCCCTGTTTCCAGAGGACCTACCATGGAAAGTAGATGCCTTCTCTATCAATTGGGGAGAAGTAATGATGTATGCATTTCCTCCAGTTCCGTTGCTAGCACGAGTGATAAAGAAGGTTATACAGGACAAGGCTCGAGTTATCTTAATAGCTCCACTGTGGCCAAAAAGACCATGGTTCACGTCACTGAGGGCACTAGCAGTAACAGATCCGATAATATTTCCTCCTCTACCACACTTGCTATCTCAGGGTCCAGTATGGCATCCGAATTTAGACAGGCTTCACCTTTCAGCTTGGAACCTGAGTGGGGCATCCTGAAGTCCAAAGGGTTTTCAGATGAGCTATCAGAAACTTTGATACAAAGTAGGAAGAAGGTGACTCGAAAAATATACCAAAAAGCCTGGAGAATATTTAACGACTGGTGTATGGAAAGATCCTTTAACAATACATCTCTTAAGTCCGTATTGGAATTTCTTCAGTGTGGATATAAGAAGGGTCTTAGTATCAGCACCCTGAAGGTACAGGTATCTGCTCTGAGCGTATTTTTAGAAAGACGGCTGGCAGAAGAAGATCTAATTGTACGTTTTTTTTCAAGCTTTAAAGAGACTTAAGCCAGCAATTAAAACTAATGTACCTGCTTGGGATTTAAACATTGTTTTACAGGGTTTGTGTGAGGCTCCGTTTGAGCCATTAGCACAAATTTCAGACAAATTTCTTACCTTAAAGACCATTTTCCTGTTGGCCATTACTTCAGCCAGGAGAATAGGTGAATTACAATCGTTATCTATTAGAGAACCTTACTGCACCATTTCGGAGGATAGAATAACATTGCGACCTGATGCAGCCTTTCTACCCAAGGTAGTTTCCTCATTTCACAGAAATCAGGAGATCTTCCTACCCTCCTTTTGCGAGAATCCTAGTAATGATAAGGAAAGGAAACTTCATTTCCTTGACGTAAGGAGATGTCTCATACACTACATGAAAAGAACGGGTCCCTGGAGGAAAACTGACGCGATGTTCACCCTATTTGCGGGAAAACAAAGAGGCAACAAAGCTTCCAAGGCAACGCTGGCACGATGGATCAAACAGGCTATTACATCGGCATATCAGGTTCAGGGGAAGCATTTAAGTTCTCCAATTAGAGCTCATTCCACAAGGGCAATATCAACCTCCTGGGCAGAGAGGGCAGGAGCATCTATAGAACAGATATGCAGAGCTGCTACCTGGTCAAGTCAGAACACTTTTGTGAAACATTATCGCCTAAACATCTCGGCTGCAGCAGACTTATCATTCGGAAGAAAGGTGCTGCAGGCAGTGGTGCCTCCCTAGATCCTATATCTTGTACATCGTCTCACCAGGGGTGCTGTCCAATGACGTTCTGGGAAAGACAACTTTACTTACGGTAACGTCTTTTCCAGTAGTCAGAAGGACAGCACCCCTGCAACCCGCCCTTCTTTTGGGTGGAATATTAATTATGTAAGTAAGCATCTATGAGGTCCGTGTCATCTTTTGTATTAACTGAGTTACTCAGGGTAAGCTAGTGGCTTATGTATGGCTGCCTATTTGTTATGCAAATCTTTTCTTTTGCAGTTCCTGTCCACGATTGGGAGGGAGACAAGTCTCACCAGGGGTGCTGTCCTTCTGACTACTGGAAAAGACGTTACCGTAAGTAAAGTTGTCGTTTAACCACTTGATGACCCACCCTTTACCCCCCCCCCCCCCCTTAAGGACCAGCACTGTTTTTACTGATCTGTGCTGGGTGGGCTCTGCAGCCCCCAGCACAGATCAGGTAGCAGGCAGAGAGATCAGATTGCCCCCCTTTTTTCCCCCCTATGGGGATGATGTGCTGGGGGGGGTCTGATCTCTTCTGCCTGCTGGGTGATGGGGGGGGGCACCTCAAAGCCCCCCTCCGCAGCGAAATTCCCCCCTCCCTCTCCTACCTGCTGTCCCCCCCCTGGCGATCGAGGCTGCACAGGACGCTATCCGTCCTGTGCAGCCAGTGACAGGACGGCCCCTGTCACATGGAGGCGATCCCCGGCCGCTCATTGGCCGGGGATCGCCGATCTGCCTTACGGCGCTGCTGCGCAGCAGCGCCGTACAAATGTAAACAAAGCGGATTATTTCCGCTTGTGTTTACATTTAGCCTGCGAGCCGCCATCAGCGACCCGCAGGCTATTCACGGAGCCCCCCGCCGTGAATTTTTTTCCATGAAAATCTTTTTATTAGTTTTAAAACATGTATATGCAGTGTCTACGATTAACAGATTATTTATCTGAAAGATAACATTTTACAACCTTGTTACATAGGCATTAAGAAACTTATACATTATGAAAAGCATCTCATCTTAGGTAACATTTGTACAGTGGAATCATTGATCTTTTTAGAACTTCACACACTTTTGCTCTAGGTAGCGAATTCCCTTAAGAGGTTAAAGCCAATTAAACCACACATGGTACTATTAACTGAGCCCATTAGGCTGGTACCATGTACAACTGGTTTATACAATGTAGTGGTCGATATCAGGTGGCCTAAGGCCAATCGACAACTTGTCCTGAGATTGGTGTCAGGGAAAGTTGGGTTCTGGTAGCGATGATACATGTTTGCCTAAGTTGTAACATAGAATTAAGTACTTTATTTATAGGTTTCTTGTAACTACGGCTATAAGGGTATGTCTATAGGTTGAACAAGGGTTGGAAACTCGAAAGCCTCGGGTAGACAGCTAGATCACTAATACATCTTAGTCTGGAACTAAGACTAAGCTACACTAAGACTAAAAAACTAATCCACTATTTTCATTATATGCGTGTACATGTCCTTCTGCATCTGGTGTTCCGAGTTATGAATTAAGAAGCAACCAGTTTTCCGTGAGGGTGAAGTTAAGTTCTGCGTTGGGAATTCTACTCCTAATATTTTTTTCCATTGCGAAATTTCTATTGATTAGGGATATAAGCATTTGGGGTGATATCTGGTCAGCAGATTTCCAATTGGATAGGATGAGTGATAAAGTTGCCAATATGGTGTGGCAGATTGGAGGTTGGACTTGCTTTGGAAAGGACTCTATGCCTACCAAAAGTATTGCTAGTGCCGGCGAGATTTTAAAGTTTTCCCCCCGCCGTGAATTGACAGGAAGCAGCCGCTTGCGCGAGCGGCTGCTTCCTGATTAATTAGCCTGCAGCTGGCGACGCAGTACTGCATCGCTGGTCCTGCAGCTGCCACTTTGCCGACGCACGGTATAAGCGTGCGGTCGGCAAGTGGTTAATAAACTAATAATTCAAACCACATCATACAACACAACTCAGCAATTGTTTATTCTAGAAATGTACAACCAAAGAGAATTGCTTTTTTCTTTTAAAACATATACATTAACAGAAAAATAATCTCTTATAAGTAACATTTCATGGTTTAAATATATAAAGAAAATTGCACCAGAAAGGAACAGGTTTCTCTGCAGACTGGTGGAGAAAACTGCCTAATTCAGATGCATCCATCCCTTGTGACCGACTTGGATTAGAAGATCTCTGCTGTCAACAACCTCAGTTTATATGAATATTCCTACACTAGAGGGTGTTACTTCCACAGCAATATTATATACATCTCTGTAGCTGTCGACAAGCAGCCCAGCATCTCATCCAGGCCTGTGGTATGAAAGCCACAGATTTTGGGACACTGGCTCCGTGGGTTTTTACATAAAACTAATAAGAAATAAAGTTCTCTTGCTCTCCAAACATGGAAGCATCAATCTCTGTATATCTGCTAGTTTGTTTGAACGAGTGCCTGAGAGCTAACAGCTGTTAATTAGCACCACCCTTGGAGCAGAGCTCCCCTCCAAGGGGGACTCAGCAGTCTGGAATAATTGATGCAGCAGGAAGCTTAATGCTCACCTCCCAGTAAATCACCCAATGGTTCTGCTCTTTTCTTTGCAGGTATGTTCTCTCTTCTATGTTAATATGAACAATCCAACAGGTTACCCCAGTTCTCTGACTGTCTGCCCTGATTCTTCCGGTCACAGGAATGCTAATGCACTAGCAGTTCTGTTAAACAAAACCACTATGTGGATCTGAACTTACAAGCACACTTCTGTCCACTTTTCAGTAATGCCTAGCTTTCTGAAACATTGATGTGTTCATGAAAAGCAGTCAGAAGCGTGATCGTAGGTTCAGGCCCTTACCTTCCAATTGCACCGGTTAGTGGAAAGGACACCTGAAGACTTTGTTCACATAAATCCGTATCGCAACCGGTGATCGATTTGAGGGTACTTTTCCGTTAGCCGGGCACATCCAGCAGGTGGCGCTAATTAAATGAATAGTTCATGTAACAAAAGTGTTAATGTAACCGACTGTATTCTGCCTCTCTCCTATAGAACACTGGCAGCCGGGGGAGACGGGACACGTGTGTCCCCCCAGAGTTGTTCGTCACAAGAAAACAAGCAGGATTCCCTGTCGCGACAAACTACTCTGGGGGGGCCCGCATGTCCCCGTCAGCTGCCAGTATTGTATAGGAGAGAGGACAAGGGGGAGGAGAGCGAGAGCCGAAGACGGCGGCTTCATCTGCTATATTGCCGCTGGCTTAATTTTAATTCAATTAACTCACTTTTTACAATACATTTGGCCGCAGCGAGACGGCCAGTAAAAACAATACAATCAGTTACATTAACACTTGTTACATGAACTATAAATGTAATTAGCACCACCTGCCGGATGCACCCGTCTAATGGAAGAGTACCTATTTTCATTTTATTTTTTTTTTAAAAAAAAAGCACTTTGCGCTTAGAAAAGCGTTTTTCTAAGCGATTGTTTTTTTCATTTCCTGGCATCTGTCAGTAAATGAACTCTTGTACCTGGAAATGAATAAATACAATGTATAATAAAAGGTATACTTAAAGTGTACCAGAACCCATAGAACAGTGGTCCTCAAACTAAGGCCCCCGGGCCGAATGTGGCCCCGAGACTTTTTTTTTTTTTTTACCAGCCCCCACACACACAAAATGTATTACTTATAGATGCAGTCAGCTACATCTTTAAATATTGTTGGTCCGCATATAGAAATAGCAGTGCTGGCACCACCCATCCACATGGAAGCCAGTAAGCAGTAATTTGCTGGTTTCCAATCAAATTCCACATCAGGTGACACTGCTGTCCAATTGGACTTCAGGTTGTCACCAGGGTATGCTTCACTGTTTGGCCCGCAAAGACATCATTTTATGTATACTCCGGCCCCCCAGCAGTCTGAAGTATGTTGACCCGGCCCTCAACCTAAAATGTTTGGGGACCCCTGCCCTAAAACGTAAGTTTTATACATACCTGGGTCTTCCTTCAGCCCCATGCACACAAATTGCTCCCATGCTGCTGTCCTCAGTCTTCTCCAGCTCCAGTAACTTTGGTCAGTCTGCGCAAGAGAAATGCATCCTCTTTGTATCTCTAGGTGCACTTCTCTTGCGCAGACTGGCCGAAGTTACAGGACCCGGTAATGAAAAAAAGAGAAAACTGAGGACAGCGGTGTGGGAGAGATCCGTGCGCATGGGGCTGGAGGAAGCCCCAGGTATGTATAAAAACTTTGTTTCTGTGGTCTCTGGTTTCCTTTAAGCCTGGGGGGGGGGGAATCTGAAGTTTATTTTCACTTCAGATTCCCTTTAAGATGCCAGCATCTGTAAAACTTTTAACTAAACCAGGGTGAAGTAAAATTTTACAATGGGCAAAAACTGACTACCTTGCGAGGTTGGCATCTGCACCGGCGGGGACCCTGAACCAGTGGCTGGGAGTTAAGCTGCAGCGAGAGACTTAACGGCTACAAGGGGCTAGAGGAAGCCCTGGGTAAGTAGATCTGTGCTAGCTTACAATGCCTGATGATTCCTATAAGTTTTCTCTAGTGGCAATAGGACATCAGTGATTGTCTTTTAGACATGTCCTCCAAGGTGGCCACCTTAACTGCAGGCAAGGCGTTTAACTTTGAAATAATACCCACCGAAATGTAAGCAGAAACCTCATATGATCTCCCAGAATGCTCTGGGGGAGAAGGCTGCTGGACATTATAACCTAAGCTAAACAAAGGGTGGGGCAACATATATGGTGCTAAAACTGGGCTAATTAAGGTACAGTAGGTATGCTGAATAGTTAAATCCATTCTACTACATCTCAGTTTGTTTCCCGTTAAACAACAAGAGGACTGGGAGCCTACTGTGGCGTTAATATCTGTTTTTCTCAATGCAGGTTATTTTATCATTGCCCAAAGTGAAGTAATTTGAATAAAGTAATCTGCATCCCACACAAATAAGAGACATTGTAATTTTAATATATACAAAAAAAAAATGCAATTACTTTCTTATTGCTTAAAGGGTGACATGATGAGATAGACCTGTGTATGTACAGTGCCAAGCACACAAATAATTATGCTATATTCCTTTTATTTTTCAGCCTGAAAGAGTTAAACATCACACATGCAAGATTTTGGGACCAAGTTAAACTATAGAGTAATTATCACTGATAAGGAATTACAGCCATAAAACATTTCCCTGACAGAGAAAAGCTGAGTGAAGGGTAGAGAAGGTCAATACTTCATATAATTTTTTTGCTTTGAACTCTTAGACTGTCAGAAGGACTATATCATTTAGTTGAGACAATATTTTATAGCTGATACAAAAAAGGTCATTTTTAGGAGTAGGATAGTTTTGTTTATCCCATCAGTTTATTTTCACTTCAGGTTTCCTTTAAATGACATGGCTTTTTGCCTCCCACAGTTCCTTCTGGGAAGTGGTGTGGCCTATATTGCCACTCACTGCAGTACACAAGAAGAGGGGGGTATGGCACTGGCTGTCACACTGCATTCTGGGAAGGTACGTTGCTCTGCCATAATGCCGCTAAAGCTCTTCACATTGTGGGCTACAGAGAGGCGTGGCATGCGGCAGTCTAAACATCCAGGGATTTACACATTAAACAATAAAAAAGTAATAGCATTTTTTTTTAAAAAAACATTGAAAACCCTATTCATCTTACTTGTGGTGATGAAAATAGCTTTTTACTATAACTCCCAAAGAGAGGCTATAAAAGATGTAAGTCAGCCAACTCATTTTTGGTTATTCTGGCCGCTGGTATTGCCAGAATGCCATCTCTCCATCATCACTACAAGAAGCCAGCAGCCCGGGCTGCTTTGGGTGCCAGGCTACACAGTTGACATCCTGGGAATGGGCTCGAGGCATGTGGCCTGTAAGAGAAAATGTTGGCTGCACAGGATCAGAGCCAGGGTCTTCCTCAAATATCCTGATGGCATCATCACCACAGGCTGTGGCAATGGAGCCGGTCAGACGGCTCCTGTGTGAGAGAAAGAACAAAACTGTGACTTTAATTCACATAAAAAGTACAAAACAAAGAAATGAGAAGGGCTTTCCTAGAAGACTTACCAGCTCACATCATAGATTGTCCTGGTGTGGTAGCCCGTCAGTGTGCAAACACACTTCCAGGTGAGGTCCTTTTTGCTATCCCCTATAGAAATATTAAACATGGAGACGTCACAAAGAATAAAAATCCTGTGATAAGTATGCAATGACAATAACTGCTTTTATGAAAGTTTTTAAACAGGGCCAGTGACAAGGAGAAGAATTAGAGTTTCTATAATTGCCTTTAATTATAGTAAAACTAATGAATACCTAATGTGGCCAGTTTAACTTGTAGTAAACCTATAGTCTTCCTGTGCCTGCGCTGACATTCCATGCTGATCCATTCAGCAGCTGAGCCCCAACAAAAGCTGCATGCACGATCTCGGGCCACGCCCCTTCTGGATCACACTCCCGTGGCCAGGAGCATTTTGTGCTTGTGCATTTTGTAAAATTGCACCTGTGCATGTACCAAACTGTACCGGCTATGGAAGCGCGATCGAGGTGGTACGCAGCTAGGGATGCACATGCGCAGTAGCCGCTACTGGCTCAGCCGGCCAGCTTTCAGAGGGGCACAGCTGCTGAACGGACTACTGCGGAATAACAGCAAGTGACCTTAAAGAGAACCCGAGGTGGGTTTGAAGAATATTATCTGCATACAGAGGCTGGATCTGCCTATACAGCCCAGCCTCTGTTGCTATCCCAAACCCCCCTAAGGTCCCCCTGCACTCTGCAATCCCTCATAAATCACAGCCACACGGCTGACAAACAGCTTGTCAGAGCTGGCTGTGTTTATCTCTATAGTGTCAGTCTGCTGCTCTCCCCGCCTCCTACAGAACTCCAGTCCCCGCCTGCATCCCTTCCCTCCCTGCTGATTGGAGGGAAGGGACGAGGACAGGGACCGGAGCTATGCAGGAGGCGGGGGAGCAGCTGAGACTGACACTACAGATGTAAACACAGCCTCACAGCACGGCTGTGATTTATGAGGGATTGCAGAGTGCAGGGGGACCTTAGTGGGGTTTGGGATAGCAACAGAGGCTGGGCTGTATAGGCAGATCCAGCCTCTGTATGCAGATAACATTCTTTAAACACACCTCGGGTTCTCTTTAAAGGAAAACTGTAGTGAGAGGTATATGGAGGCTGCCATATTTATTTCCTTTTAAGCAATACCAGTTGCCTGGCTATTCAGCTAATCCTCTGCCTCTAATACTTTCAGCCATAGGCCCTGAACAAGCATGCAGAAGATCAGGTGTTTCTGACAAATTTAGACAGATATGACAAGATTAGCTGCATGCTGGTTTCTGGTGTGATTCAGACACTTCCTTTAGGCAAATAGACCATCAGGGCTGCCAGGCAACTGGTATTGCTTAAAAGGAAATAAATATGGCAGCCTCCATATCCCTCTCACTACAGTTCTCCTTTAAGCAATACAAGGGGCTAAAAGAAGCCCCAGGTAAGTTAAACTGGCCATATTAGATTTACTTTAGATACCCTTGTAGAAAATGCATTTTTTTCTGATGCGGACTATATAATCAAATAACGCAGCTGGGTACATTTAATAATAGCACCTGATAATTTGGGCACCTGCTATTGCCAAAAGTTTAAATAACAGTCATGTAATATTATTGATATTCTTCTATTAAATTTCATGACCCATCCCCCCCCCCCCCCCCCCCCTACACTTAACACTAAGCTCCCCATCTATGCCTATTACTAACCTGCATAGAGGAGTGCTGCAACTGGTAACACTGTGTCATAGCTGCAAGTTAAAAGGACCTCTGTCACGAAAATCTTAAACTTTTAAATACAGGTAAACATATACAAATAAGAAGTATGTTTCTTCCAGAGTAAAGTGAGCCATAAGTTACTTTTTTCCTATGTTGCTTTCACTTACAGTAGGTAGTAGAAATCTGACATTACCGACAGATTTTAGACTAGCTCATCTTCTTATGGGGGATTCTCAGGTTTGTTTTTTTTTTTTTTTTAAAGCACTTAGTGAATGGCAGTTGCTCCGTCCATCTGCCAAAAAAGTGTGCAGTGAGCAGGGAGGCTGGCCAGCATCTTTGTATAAATCTTTTTCAGGGAATGTCTTTATAAAGAATAAAGGCCATGCTGAGAATCCCCTATGGAGAGATAGACTAACCCAAAATCTGTCGGTAATGTCAGATTTCTAATACTTACTGTAAGTACTTACTGTAAGTGACAGCAACATAGGAGAAAAGTAATTTATGGCTCATTTTACTCTGGAAGAAATGAACTTCTTAATTATACGTGTTTTAAATTTTAAGATGTTTGCAACAGTTCCCCTTTAAGTGTTTGCCGATATCTGGTGTTCAGCTACCGTATATAACAACTAAACCCAGACAACCATTATACACCTGCTGTTCCAGTAATTGGAGTTTTGCTATATACAGTAATAGTTGAATCCCCATGCCTATTATGCACCCTTTACGCTTGCTGCGCCAGTAGCTGGAGTTCGGCTTTATAATAACTGAACCCCTGTGTCCAATTCACTCAGTCAATGCCGCCAGAGCTGCAGATTACATTGTGGTCTATGGCAGCACCTAATTTAACAATCAGGCTGTGCACCCAAATAAGCTGCTTGCAATGCAACTATGTAGCTGGAAGTTACGGAGTTCTGTTACTTGGTATTGTGATACACATTCCAGAACTGGACAAAGCGTATTACTCGTAGCATGGCAGCTGGCAGGACAACTGTTAGGCCTCAGGGGACCTCTTGCCTCTGTTTCTCATCTCCAGAAATGTCTAACATGGTCAAGTCTTAAACCCATGCTCACTTAACCACTTTGTCCACTGCTACAGTATATCTACGTCATCTGTGGCACCCTCCAAGCCACCATGACGTAGATATACTGACTTGCTTGCAGCTCTGCTGTGCACGATCCCGGGAAGCCCCCTTAAGTCCTGGCCGGCTGGGGAAAGAAGACAGGAAGAAAATGATTGATGCGCCAGCCGCTAATAAGGGATGCGGGAGTCGGCTTTATTCCTCCCTCCCTTCCTCTGAATGCCCCCACCTGCTGTGAATGTTTCCCTTCCCCCCCCCCCCCCCCCCCCGTAGGCAGTGTGTGCGGAGCGGTAGGTCCTCTTACCGCAGATCCATGCGCACCGGCAACTAGTCTCCTGCTTCCTGTTTACCATGACGTCACAGGAAGTAGAGACTATTTGCCGGTGCGCATGGATCTGCGGTAAGAGGACCTACCACTCCGCTCCGCACACACTACCTACAGGGGGGGGAACATTCACAGCAGGTGGGGGCATTCAGAGGAAGGGAGGGAGGAATAAAGCCGGCTCCCGCATCCCTTATTAGCGCGGCTGGCGCCTCCATCATTTTCTTCCTGTCTTCTCTCCCCAGGGCAATCTCCTCCCCACACAGGGGCAATCTCCTCACCACACAGGGGCACCTTCCTACCCACCCACGGGTTTCTCCCCCCCCTCCACTGACGACCTCCCTACCCACTAGCACCCTCCCCCCCACCCACTGGCACCTTTCTCCCCCACCCAGTGTCACCCTCCTTTCCACCCACAGGTACCCTCCTCCCCACCCACTGTCCCCCTCCTCCTTCCCACTAACACCCTCCTCCTACCCACTGGCACCTTTCTCCTCCACCCAGTGGCACCCTCCTTTCCACCCACAGGTACCCTCCTCCCCACCCAGTGTCACCACCCTCCTACCCACTGGCACCTTTCTCCGCCACCCAGTGTCACCCTCCTTTCTACCCACAGGTACCCTCCTCCCCACCCAGTGTCACCCTTCTACCCACTGACACCCTCCTCCTACCCACTGGCACCTTTCTCCCCCACCCAGTGGCACCCTCCTTTCCACCCACAGGTACCCTCCTCCCCACCCACTGGCACTCTCCTCCCTGCTCACTGGCACCCTCCTCTCTGCCCACTGACACCCTCCACTTTCCACTAACACCCTCCTCCTACCCACTGTCACCTTCCTCCCCCACCCACTGGCACCCCCCTTTCCACCCAGTGTCACCCTCTCCCACCCACTGGCACCCTCCTCCTACACACCCAGTGTCACCCTCCTTTCCACCCACAGGTACCCTCCTCCCCACCCACTGGCACCCTCCTCCCCACCCACTGGCACCCTCCTCTCTGCCCACTGACACCCTCCACTTTACACTAACACCCTCCTCCTACCCACTGTCACCTTCCTCCCTCCTGACAAAAAATAAATTCTATGAACTCACCATACTCCTAACGGAATACCTTTTGGTGTCTTTTCTAAAATGGGGTCATTTGTGGGGTTCATATTCTGCCCTGGCATTTTAGGGGCCCTAAACCGTGAGGAGTAGTCTTGAAACCAAATGTCGCAAAATGACCTGTGAAATCCTAAAGGTACTCATTGGACTTTGGGCCCCTTAGCGCACTTAGGGTGCAAAAAAGTGCCACACGTGGTACCGCCTTACTCAGGAGAAGTAGTATAATGTGTTTTGGGGTGTATTTTTACATATAACCATGCTGGGTGGGAGAAATATCTCTGCAAATGACAATTTTTTGATTTTTATTTTTACACACAATTGTCCATTTACAGAGAGATTTCTCCCACCCAGCATGGGTATGTGTAAAAATACACCACAAAACACATTATACTACTTCTCCTGAGTAAGGCGATACCACATGTGTGACACTTTTTTGCAGCCTAGGTGCGCTAAGGGGCCCAACATCCTATTCACAGGTCATTTTGAGGCATTTGTTTTCTAGACTACTCCTCACGGTTTAGGGCCCCTAAAATGCCAGGGCAGTATAGGAACCCCACAAGTGACCCCATTTTAGAAAGAAGACACCCCAAGGTATTCCGTTAGGTGTATGGCGAGTTCATAGAAGATTTTATCTTTTGTCGCAAGTTAGTGAAAAATGACACTTTGTGATAAAAAAACAATAAAAATCAATTTCCGCTAACTTTTGACTAGATATAAAATCTTCTATGAACTAGTCATACACCTAACAGAATACCTTGGGGTGTCTTTTTTCTAAAATGGGGTCACTTGTGGGGTTCCTATACTGCCCTGGCATTTTACGAGCCCAAAACCGTGAGTAGTCTGGAAACCAAATTTCTCAAAATGACTGTTCAGGGGTATAAGCATCTGCAAATTTGGATGACAGGTGGTCTATGAGGGGGCAAATTTTGTGGAACCCGGTCATAAGCAGGGTGGCCTCTTAGATGACAGGTTGTATTGGGCCTGATCTGATGGATAGGAGTGCTGGGGGGGGGGGGGGGGGGGGGGGTGACAGGAGGTGATTGATGGGTGTCTCGGGGGGTGGTTAGAGGGGAAAATAGATGCAATCAATACACTGGGGAGGTGATCGGAAGGGGGTCTGAGGGGGATCTGAGGGTTTGGCCGAGTGATCAGGAGCCCACACGGGGCAAATTAGGGCCTGATCTGATGGGTAGGTGTGCTAGGGGGTGACAGGTGGTGATTGATGGGTGTCTCAAGGTGTGATTAGAGGGGGGAAATAGATGCAAGCAATGCACTGGCGAGGTGATCAGGGCTGGGGTCTGAGGGCGTTCTGAGGGTGTGGGCAGGTGATTGTTTGCCCTAGGGGCAGATAGGGGTCTAATCTGATGGGTATCAGTGACGGGCTGATTGATGGGTGATTAGATGGCAGAACAGATGTAAACAATGCACTTTGGAGGTGATCTGAGGGTAGGTCTGGGGCAATCTGATGGTGTGGGAGGCTGATCAGATGCCCGTAAGGGGCAGGTTAGGGTCTGATCTGATAAGTGGCAGTGACAGGTGGTGATTGACGGGTGATTGACAGGGGAGAATAGATGTACACAGGGGGGGGGGGGGGGTAGGTCTGGGGGGGTCTGAGGTCGTTCTGAGGGTGTGGATGGGTGATTGATGGGTGTTTAGAGAGAACAGATGTAAACACTGCATTTGGGAGGTGATCTGACGTCGGATCTGCGGGCGACCTATTGGTGTGGGTGGGTGATCAGATTGCCCGCAAGGGGCAGGTTAGGGGCTGATTGATGGGTGGCAGTGACAGGGGGTGATTGATAGGTGATTGACAGGTGATCAGTGGGTTATTACAGGGAAGAACAGATGTAAATAATGCACTGGCGAATTGATAAGGGGGGGGTCTGAGGGCAATCTGAGCGTGTAGGCGGGTGATTGGGTGCCCGCAAGGGGCAGATTAGGGTCTGATCTGATAGGTAAAAGTGACAGGTGGTGATAGGGGGTGATTGATGGGGAATTAGTGGGTGTTTAGAGGAGAGAACAGATGTAAACACTGCATTTGGGAGGTGATCTGATGTCGGATCTGCGGGCGATCTATTGGTGTGGGTGGGTGATCAGATTGCCCGCAAGGGGCAGGTTAGGGGCTGATTGATGGGTGGCAGTGAAAGGGGGTGATTGATGGGTGATTGACAGGTGATCAGTGGGTTATTACATGGGGGATAGAGGCATACAGTACACAGGGGGGAGGGTCTGGGGAGAATCTGAGGGGTGGGGGGGGGGGTGATCAGGAGGGGAACAGGGGGCAGTTTAAGGTTAAAAAAAAAAATTGCGTTGACAGATAGTGACAGGGAGTGATTGATGGGTAAATTAGGGGGGTGACTGGGTGCAAACAGTGGTCTGGGGGGTGGGCAGGAGGGGGTCTGAGGGGTGCTGTGGGCGATCGGGGGGCAGGGGGGGGGGGGGGGGGGAAATCAGTGTGCGTGGGTGCAGACTAGGGTGGCTGCAGCCTGCCCTGGTGGTCCCTCGGACACTGGGACCACCAGGGCAGGAGGCAGCCTGTATAATAGGCTTTGTATACATTACAAAGCCTATTATATACACTTTACATGCGGCGATCCGGGTGCTAGTAACCCGCCGGCGCTTCCGAACGGCCGGCGGTTTATAGCGCGGGGGGGGCGGATCCAGTCGCCGGCGGCTGATCGCGTCACGAATGACGTGATCGCCGCATAACCACGCCCGCCGCCGCCTCCGCCGATGGGCGTATTGCGGTCGTTTGGTCCCAGCCCTTGCCGCCGCCCATCGCATTAAGGCGGTCGGCAAGTGGTTAAGTTTGACTGCAGGTGTTTCAGGTGTGTAATTTAGGAACTACATGAAAAATCAGCAGGACTGACAGGCAACTGGAATTGTTTAAAAGGAAATAAATATGGCAGCCTCCATATCCCTCTCACTTCAGTTGTCCTTTAACTTTATCTCACCCTTTTGTGTATTGGAATTTGTTACATATTTATTCATATTAGTTTTGTCACTGTAATTACCAATTCTGTCTTTCGTACCGTTTCTGTATTATGTATCAACTCTGTATTTTGTATATTGGTGTACACCATTGTCTGTATTATTATGTACTCCATGTATTTCTGACTTTGTACAGCACCATGGAATATGTTGGTTCTTTATAAATCAATAATAATAATTGCGTCCATCCAAATTGCCTAACTCATTTCAAAACACAGGGTCCATACATCAGAGAACTGTGTTCTTAATATAAAGTCCTTCTGAGAACTGTAGTCAAGTAATACAGAGTTGTAAATGTACTGTGCATAACTTTTATACTTACCGTAACAAGTGACATCACGGTACTCCCCCCCCCCCCCCCCACGGGATGGCTGTGCACCAGGAATCGCTAAAGTAGTGCAGATCCTGCAGTGCATTACTGCAGTAATCCCAGAAGTGCCTTTTCATTTTTTGATTTCCTGAGCCTGTAACACGCGGTGGGACTTTTCAGCTCTGGTGCGATGGTTTCAAATCACACATTTGTGTAAAAGGACCCTCATAGTTATTAAAGGCCTATTCATCAGTGCAGCAGTATTTGACACTGGCATTGGTGACCATCCTGCTATGAATAGTGAATCTACTTATTCCCTCTGTAGCCATTTCTTCTTCCCCCCCCCCCCCCCCCTACTTCCTATTCCTCCTTTACTTCCTGCAATCAATGCACTGCCTTATATGTCTCTAGTTTTTCTCCCTTCCTATATTTGTGCATTGGTGGGGTTCCGGTTTGTTGGAACCAGCACTGTAAGCCAGTCTACTGAAATAATGATCAGTGCCGCTATTCAAGCACAGCCGGAGCTCTCCACAACACGTTTTATACAATCTGTCCCAGCTCAGTAACGTACCTTGTTCATCTCCGCTCTTGATCTGTCTCCATATACGCAGCGTCTTATCATCACTGCAGGTGGCCAGCTGATTCCCACTCTGATCAAACGTCAGGCTCCAGACCGTAGATGTGTGACCCTCTAGAGTGGCACAGCACACCCAGTCATCCTCTTCCTCACGATATAACTTCACAGTGTCGTCATAGCTGGCAGATGCCAATAGCTGGATAAATACAGAAGCAAATAAACCTGTAGAGGTTTGTATAACAAACAGGTGGAAGAGGCAGATTTGATACAGCCTTGCCAGTTCAGTCGCACAGGCTGCCCTCAGTGAATCCTGTTGTTTAAAGGGGACCTAAAGTGACGATTCCATGTTTTTTCCTTTTAAGCAATGCCAGTTGCCTATCCTGCTGATCTCTTTGGCTGCAGTAGCGTCTGTATCACACACCTGAAACAAGCATACAGCTAATCAAGTCAGACTTCAGGCAGAGCACCTGATCGGCATGCTTGTTCAGAGGCTATGGCTAAAAGTATTTAAGGCAGGGGATCAGCAGGACAGCCAGGCAAGGTGCATTGATTAAAAGGAAATAAATATGGCAGCCTTTATATTCCTCTCGCTTTTGGTTCTCTTTAAAGAACCACTACAGCGAAAACAGTAAGCAGTTAAAATCTGAAAGGTTTTGGACTAGTCCATCTGCTCATGGGGGATTCTCAAGGTTTTCTTTGTTTTCAAAAGCATTCCCTGCATGACAGTTGCTAAGTCTAACTGCCAAAATAGTGTGCAAGCGAGTAGGGAGGCTGGCATCTTACAGTTCTGGCAGTTATACTTAGCAACTGGCATTCAGGAAATGCTTTTGAAAACAAAGAAAACCCTGAAAATCCCCCATGAAGAGATGGACTAGTCCAAAACTTGTGCCAGGCCTTTCACACTGTGAGGAGAGGGCGCCAGGCCTTTCACACTGTGAGGAGAGGGCGCCAGGCCTTTCACACTGTGAGGAGAGGGCGCCAGGCCTTTCACACTGTGAGGAGAGGGCGCCAGGCCTTTCACACTGTGAGGAGAGGGCGCCAGGCCTTTCACACTGTGAGGAGAGGGCGCCAGGCCTTTCACACTGTGAGGAGAGGGCGCCAGGCCTTTCACACTGTGAGGAGAGAGGGCCAGGCCTTTCACACTGTGAGGAGAGAGGGCCAGGCCTTTCACACTGTGAGGAGAGAGGGCCAGGCCTTTCACACTGTGAGGAGAGAGCGCCAGGCCCACTGAACACTATTTATCACTCACCTCCTGATTGGGGTGCCACACCACATGCTTCACATCCTGCGTATGTGAGTTCAGAACACTGACACACTCGTATTCTTCTTCTTCATCCACTGCAGCAAAAACAAATAACATTTAGGATATTTCACACATGAGCAACCTGGCAATCTATATTTGAATAGGTAGGTAACTGTTCCTCCAGCAAGAGAACTACCAACATAGGCAAACCGCAAGGTTGTTTTGTGTTCCTGTTCTCTCTGTACACCAACATCTGTACCTCAACTGATGACTCAGGTCGTTCAATTTGCAGAGAACGCAACAATCATTGGCCTCATCAGCAGAAATGGAGAGCATGCCTACCGTAGCGAGATTGAGAGGACCTACAGCTGGTGGAAGAATGATAATTTTGTCCTCAACACGGCAAAGACTGTTGAACTGATCATGGACTTCACCATTCTACCCTCCACCCAGTCCTCAATAGGACCAAAGTCTCCAGGGTACTGTGCGTTCAGTCAGTTCCTTGGCACAACCATAACTAACAACCTAAGATGGGGCAGAAAACCACTAAAATTTAGAAGAAGGCGCATTTGTTAATTAGGGTGCCAGCTGTTGCAGATAACATGAATATTGGTAATGCAATATTACCTATCTCCTACTAACGGCTTCTGTCGCATACACCTCCCACTGACTCCTCCCTCTCAACACTAAATTAACTTTGCTGTCAGTCCCTGAATTCCTCCAGGCATGTAACAATAGTTGTTGCAACGTACAGCTAAGTACTACTGCAGCAAGGTGGGGGGTCTGGACAGTCCCTCCAGGACAACAGTTAAACAGTTTACTACTGCCATGACTCCAGACTGTAATGAGAAAATAATGTAATAAAAAAGTGCTTCATTTTTACAATAATTATGTATAAATGATTCAGTCAGTGTTTTCCCATTGTAAATTCTTTCCACTCCCTGATACATTCTGTCATTTATCACATGATGACGATTTTACTGCTGGCAGGTGATGTCAGTGAAAGGAAATACTGCTTGCTTTTTTTGGCAGTTGGAAACAGCTGTAAACAGCTATTTCCCACAATGCAATGAGGTTCACAGCCAAGAAACTGTCAGGACCACTGCGGGAGGGGTTTCACCACAATATCAGCCATACAGAGCCCCCTGATGATCCTTTTGAGAAAAGGTAAAGACTTCTCACGGGAAAGGGGGTATCAGCTACTACTTGGGATGAAGTTTAATTCTTGGTTACAGTTTCTCTTAAAATTACAAAAATATTATGGAACACTTTGCCCTCCTCCGCCCCCCCCCCCCCCCCCCCCCCCCCATGTTTTTGAGAATTTCACACCAAAAGTGGAATATTCCTTTTATAGTCAAAATAATTAGGCTTACCTTCCCACACCCAGACACTCTTGTCACGGCTACATGTGGCCAGGAGACTTCCTGACGGTGCCCAGGCTACAGATTTTACTTCATTTTCATGCCCCTCGAGTGTTGTAACAACCTAAAATGAGAACAAGGCATATTTTTATAGCACACCTGAAGTGAGAGGAATATGGAGGCTGACATTTATTTCTTTTTAAACAATACCAGTTGCCTGGCTGTCCTGCTGCTCCCCTGCCTCTAATAGTTTCACCTATAGACCCTTAGGGCCCGTTCACACTAGCAATCGCAGAACGCTGGCGGTAAGTTTTGCAGGAGTGAGCGCGGAAAAATAACTGGAGACTGCAGCGGTTTTGGAGCGATCGCGATTAGCGTGCTGTACATGCTAATCACGATCGCTAATCGCAGAACGCTCGTCGCCGGCAAACCGCTGCATGCAGCACGGTTATCGCTAACCGCAACAGTGAGAACACTGCCACTGGCTACATTGTGTAGCGTTTTTTGCAGAACTGCTAGCGGTTTGCCGTGAGCGGGAATCGCGCGATTCCCGCTCAGGTGAGAACGGGCCCTAAACAGGCATGCAGATTAAAGTCTGACTGGATCAGCTGCATGCTTGCTTCATGTGAGTAATTCAGACACTACTAATGCCAGAAAGATCAGCAGGACACCAGGTAACTGGTATTGCTTAACTACTTCACCTACATGGGTTTTTCCCCTTAAAGCGGAATATAACCCTGCATTTCAACTTTGCTCTAAAACATTATTTACAGTATATTATATGCAACCAGCATTTTTTTTTTTACTAGACCAGCATTGGAAGGGTTACACAGGGCTTTAAAGTCCCTGGAGATTTTTGCAGAAGCATCCGAACTTGAGTTAGATACTTTTTGTTTACATAAAATGTATCTAATGGTGGCCACTAATGATCCAATCTTTTTCATCCAATCTTACCAAATCTATGTAGTAGAAGGGTAAATTGAGTGAATATACTGAATGGATACTTCAGGCAGTTACCTTATATTACATAGAAATGGTAAGATTGGATGAAAAAGATTGGATCATTAGTGGTCACCTTAAGTGTTTATTGTGACTCATCTCTCTCACTGAGAAGGAGTTGGAGGACAGCCAAAGAGAGTGTGTAACATTTCTAAATATATACATATACGGTAACTAAATAGAATGTAACTATCTGAACGTCTGCAGGGAACTTAAAACCTCTGTGTTTAACCCTTCCAATGCTGGTCTAGTAAAAAAAAATGCTTTTTGCATATAATATGCTGTAAATAATGTTTTAGAGCAAAGTTGAAATGCAGGGTTATATTCCGCTTTAAAACAGTGCAATTTTCACCTTCAGAGCTGCGTCCATTCATCTGCCAATAACTTTATCAGTACTTATCACACTGAAATGATCTATACATAGTTTTCTTCACCACCAATTAGGCTTTCTTTGAGTGGTACTTTTTGCTCAGAATTATTTTATTCTACATGCATTTTAATGGGACTAATAAGAAAAAAAATGAATTTTTTTTTTCTCAGTTTGCGCCCATTTTAAACTAAAAACGTTCTACTGTGGATAAAACCCACACATTTTATTTGCCCATTTCTCCAAGTTATTGCAACATTTAAAATATTTCCCTGGTACGATGTATGGCGCCAATATTTTATTTGGAAATAAAGGTGCATTTTTTCAGTTTTGCATCCATCGCTAATATCCTTTTAAGCAATACCAGTTGCATGGCTATCCTACTGATCCTCTGCCTCTAATACATGCAGCAGATCAGGTGTTTGGGCTGGTGCACACCAGAGCGGTTCTGGAGCGTTTTTTAAGACACTTGCAGGGGGAAACCGCTTGGCTAATGAAAGTGAATGGGATGGTGCACACCAGAGCGGTTCATTTCTACAAAACGCAAACTCGAGGGTTGCAGCATTTTTTATATTTCTGAGGCGTTTATGCCTCAATGTTAAAGTATAGGAAAGTGGAAAACCGCTCTGAAAAACGCTAGATCAGAGCGGTTTTCCAGGCGTTTTTGTTACAGAAGCTGTTCAGTTACAGCTTTACTGTAACAATATATGAAATCTGCTCCAAAAAACGCTAGGCATGTTTAGAAAACAGCTCTAAACATGCCTAGAATCGCTTTGAAATCTGCTTCAAAAACCTCTAGCGTTTTGCAGATCTGCTAGAGGTTTTTGGTGTGCACTGGGCCTTACTGACATTTTTGTCAGATCTGACAAGATTAGCTGCATGCTTGTTCCTAGTGTGATTCAGACACCACTGCAGCCAAATAGACCAGGAGGACTGACAGGCAACTTGTATTGTTTAAAAGTAAATACATATGGTGGTCATGTAACTGCTGCTAAGATCAGTGCATTTAAAGTTGTCAGTCTACTCATGCAGCGCTAAATTCTGGCAGTGGAGGCGGGGTAAAGAGCACCACCCTCTGTACCAAGATGCAGGTGTGGCAGGGCTGCCAATAAACAGCTATCCAGTAAGTGTTTATGGAGGTATGTGGCATGGTCAACACAGAGCAGAGCTTAGATGGAGTTGCTATCTAAAGGTGCCCATACATTACTCGATTTACAGCAACGACATCCCACAGATTTAATCATGATGACCAAATATAGCAGAGATCTTTGCCACATTGTGGCCACCCAATCATAGTTTCAACCAATTTCAGGCCAATGTCTATCAATCCAGCATGCTGTAAAGAGCTTGCTGCCTCATCCCTTTAAATATCGCAACTAAGTTATATAGGTTCTGGGGCTACTCACACATAATCAGTGCCTAAACTGCATCTAACTAGCCACAAGACATTTATAAATAATATGTGCCGGTATTTAAAGGGATGAGGCGGCAACCCTGCTCAAAAGGGCTCAGTCTGGTGCTTGCCAGTAGCAGCGTTCGATTTCTGGGTGACCAACGGACCCCTGGCCCGTCTCCCCCTCGGACCCATGGTGAATGGAGAAAAGACTCAGGATGCAGAAGGATGCAGAAGGAGGCTTGCCGGCGGTCCCATGGTTAATGGAGAAAAGACTCAGGATGCAGAAGGATGCATGCCGGCGGTCTGGTGAGCCAAAACTACACTGAAACACTCAGCACAGGTCTGTGGGGTACGCATTACATGGGGGCCCAAGAAGCAGAAGCGGCTTCTCATATTTCCAATAGATTTTATGCTGAAATCTATTGGAAATCTGTGTGCAGATGTGTGGCACCAATAGATCGCTCTTTGATAAGATTTAATCAGGCAGTGCTCCATCTGATGATCAAATCTGCTGCTCTATCTGCCAATGTATGGGTACCTTAAAGAGTAACTGTCAGGCTGCAAAAGCTAATTTAATCCTCTATTCTCCTGTGTTAAACAGTTTAGAAGGAAGCCAAAAAGGCAATACTGAAGGTAAAAATCTCTCTTAGTTTAGATGTTTGCTGACAGCAAGGCTCCGTATTCCCAGGCTCCTAAGGAGGACGCAAGCCGAATAACAGATACTGCAAAGCATTCTGGGGCCCTCCCCTGGCTGCTAGTGAGGCTCACGTTTCAACAGCATGTAACAGTCTAGCTCACAGCACTAATAAATCTCGGGCAGAGTACACTGCAGGAGTCCGCTATTGTTCCTAGCCACATGGCTAATTAATATTCACTGCACAGTAGTGTTATTCATTGCCAGCGTTTGTGAGAGTGGAATCATCAGGAAGCAGGCAGGACATGACGACACATTTGGCTTCATAGGAGACAAACATGGAACCTGCCATGAGCTGTCAGGAGCATCATTCTCTGCAAATACTATATAAAAATTATGTGAAGTACAAACGTGGACAGTGAAATGCATATGTAATGTATGTACAGCCAATCTTTAGCTACTGATATATGTGTTTATTTTCTCTGAGACCTTATACCTAACAGCTCCTCTTTAAAGAGACCCTGAACTGAGTAAAATTATTTAAAATAAACACATGAGTTAACTTCAAATGAACATTCCATAGTTACCTTGCCATCAGTTCCTCTCAGAAGCTCATTTTATTCTGACAACTATCACTTCCGGTTCTGACAACATTTTGTCAGAACTGAAATATATCAGTTGCAGTCAGTTATACAGTGGGATGCTAAAGTTTGGGCAACCTTGTTAATCGTCATGATTTTCCTGTCGTTGGTTACAATAAAAAATGTAAGTTAAATATATCATATAGGAGACACACACAGTGATATTTTAGAAGTGAAATGAAGTTTATTGAATTTACAGAAAGTGTGCAATAATTGTTTGAACAAAATTAGGCAGGTGCATAAATTTGGGCACCACAAAAAAGAAATGAAATCAATATTTAGTAGATCTTCCTTTTGCAGAAATTACAGCCTCTAAACGCTTCCTGTAGGTTCCAATGAGAGTCTGGATTTGTGGTTGAACAGCATTTTGGACCATTCCTCTTTACAAAACATCTCTAGTTCATTCAGGTTTGATGGCTTCAGAGCATGGACAGCTCTCTTTAACTCACACCACAGATTTTCAATTATATTCAGGTCTGGAGACTGAGATGGCCATTCCAGAACATTGTTCTTGTTCCTCTGCATGAATGCCTTAGTGCATTTTGAGTAGTGTTTAGGGTCGTTGTCTTGTTGAAAGATCCAGCCCTGGTGCAGCTTCAGCTTTGTCACTGATTCCTGGACATTGGTCTCCAGAATCCTCTGATACTGAGTGGAACCCATGCGTCCCTCAACTTTGACAAGATTCCCAGTCCCTGCACTGGCCACACAGCCCCACAGGATGATGGAACCACCACCATATTTTTACTGTAGGTAGCAGGAATTTTTCTTGAAATGCTGTGTTCTTTTTCCTCCATGCATAACGCCCCTTGTTATGCCCAAATAAATCAATTTTAGTTTCATCAGTCCACAGCACCTTATTCCAAAATGAAGCTGGCTTGTCCAAATGTGCTTTAGCATACCTCAAGCGGCTCTGTTTGTGCTGGTGGTGGAGAAAAGGCTTCCTCTGCATCACTCTCCCATACAGCAACTCCATCTGCAGCAAGATGTTTTAGGTCTTTGGTGCTGGTCTGTGGGTTGACTGCGAGTGTTCTCACCATTCGTCGCTTCCATTTATCCAAGATTTTTCTTGGTCTGCCACTTTGAGCCTTAACTGAACTGAGCCAGTGGTCTTCCATTTCCTCAATATGTTCCTAACTGTGGAAACAGACAGCTGAATTCTCTCAGACAGCTTTCTGTATCCTACCCCTAAACCATGATGGTGAACAATATTTGTCTTCAGGTCATTTCAGAGTTGTTTTGAGACCCCCATGTTGTTACTCTTCAGAGGAAAAAAAAAAAAAGAGTGAAACTTACAATTGACCTCCTTAAATACTCTCTCACAATTGGATTCACCTGTGTATGTAGGTCAGGGGTCACTGAGCTTACCAAGCCAATTTGAGTTCCAGTAATTAGTTCTAAAGGTTTTGGAATCAATAAAATGACAACAGTGCCCAAATTTATGCACCTGCCTAATTTTATTTAAACAATTACTGCACACTTTCTGTAAATCCAGTAAACTTCATTTCACTTCTCAAATATCACTGTGTGTGTCTCCTATAGGATATATTTAACTGACATTTTTTATCATACCAACCAATGAAATATACAGGAAAATCATGGCGATTAAAAAGGTTGCCCAAACTTTCGCCTCCTACTGTAGCTGAGGCAGGGGTGCAGCTAAGGTTTTGGTGGCTCCAAGCAGTCTATAACTTGAGGCCCCCATCCACGAAAGAAGTGCGCCGCTTCTAAAAGATGGATAACCACACCTCGCACGCTGCAGTGAAAACTGGGCGTGGCCCAAAACATGATGTGGGTGGAGCCAAAGCTAGTAGTTTTTAGGCTAAATTGCACCCAGTGTGAGGCGTAAAATGCGCCCCCAACGTGGAGACAGGTATAGGTGCCCACAGTATAGGTATCCCATACAGTTGCCCCCAGTATAGGTTGCATAGGTAGGTGCCTCCAATATAGGTAGCCAGTATATTTGCCCCAGTATAGGTTAGATAGGTATATGCCCCCAGTATAGGTTACATAGGTATATGCCCCCAGTATAGGTTACATAGGTATATGCCCCCAGTATAGGTTACATAGGTATATGCCCCCAGTATAGGTTACATAGGTATATGCCCCCAGTATAGGTTACATAGGTATATGCCCCCAGTATAGGTTACATAGGTATATGCCCCCAGTATAGGTTACATAGGTATATGCCCCCAGTATAGGTTACGTAGGTATATGCCCCCAGTATAGGTTACGTAGGTATATGCCCCCAGTATGTGAGCAGCGATGGGGGGGGGGGGGGGGGGGGAGCGGGCAGAGTGAAGTTTCCACTTACCTGCCTGGATCCTGCACACAGCTTCTATCTTCAGCCTCTCCCGGCGCGCGTCGCATCGATAAGAGCTTCCCCTGTGATGACATGCGGTTACGTCATCACAGGGGGCGCTGTTACCATAGCGACAGACGCCGGGACAGGAAGTAGATAGAAGCTGGCAGGATCGAGGAAGTAAGTGGGAAATTCTCTCTCCCCACTGCTCCGCCTGGTGCCCGCACGCCCGCAGCAGAGCGAGGCCCCCCGCCTTGTGAGGCCCCAAGCGGGGGCATGCCTCGCCTGTATGCTGGCGGCGCCCCTGAGCTGAGGACAACTGATGTGCCAGGTAATGTCCATGTTTCCCTATGGCTCAAGTAGGCGATGTTACAGTACAACATTACCAAGTGGCAACTTGGCAGGATGGGGAATGGCTCATCAGTTTTTCAGTGTAAATAACTGCATAGAACAAATCATAAATTAACATCTATCAAACCGGTTTGGTTACTACCTGTTAAATGGCTCATGTGAGGGAAGGAAACACTACACCAGGGGTCTCAAACTCGCGGCCCGCGGGCCATTTGCGGCCCTCGATACAATATTTTGTGGCCCCAGGGCCCCAGAGCTTTTAGGGGCCCCCAGTGGCTACAAGAGGAAAAATTTTTTTCAAATCGGCCTTATAGTTTTTGAGAAAATCGATTTTAAAGTTGCAAAGGAAAAAAAATACACATTTAAAAACCGGCCGACTTTAATGGTTAATAGCAAATCCACCTTAAATGCTAGAAACCCTAAGGCCCAGTTCACATTAGCGGTCGCCGTCCGGAATCGCCGTGCCGGAGCCGGACCGCATGCAGAACGGACGGAACGGACGCACGGCATAGCAATGAAAGCCTATGCGTCCGTTCACATGCGTCCGTTTCGTCCGGACCGGATCCGGACTCCGGCATAAGACCCAACATGCGCTATTTTTTGGTCCGGCTCCTCCGGCAGCCGTATCCGGAGCAGAGCCGGACTGCACCATCCGGCCAATACAAACCAATGAGAACCGGAGAGCGCACAACACACTGGCTAAAAATCCGGATGTTCTACCCCACTTCCTATGCGTATTGAAGCGGCGATTTTGGATGGGGACACATGGGCAAGCATTTTGGAGTGAAGCAGCAGTGATTTTAAACGTGCTGGAGATGTTGGCAGTATGTCGGAGGTGGAGGTGAGTGCTAAACAGCGGAGGGCCTGATTCCACAGGTCCACCTTCTGCTGACCTCCCAGACCCCAACATTTTTATTCCTTTTCTACTATATTTTGCCAAACGGATCTGGATCGCGTCCTGATGAACACCTGATGCAAACTGACCGGATCCGGATCGGATCCGGATCAGAACCGTACGGTTCCGATCCGGATCCGGTCAGGTCATCTGGTCCGTTTGGCAGAGAACCGCAAGTGTGAACGGGGCCTAAATTTGCAGGATATGTTAAGGAGATCATTAGGAATAAGAGGAAAAAACAATTTTTCAAAAAGACCTTATAGTTTTTGAGAAAATCAATTTTAAAGTTTCAAAGGAAAATAGTATACTTTTAAATGCGGTAAATGTCACTTTTAGTAGCAAGCCTAACGGTAGTGTAATTTTACATGTATCAAAAGAAAGAGCAATACATTTCCTGATTGGGGCTTCACACCCTGACTATACCAGCTGCAAAAAAGGTCCCTTAATGCCGATTTTTGTTCCAGGATATCTGTTGGGGGGGGGGGGGCAGGTTTATTTTGCTCTGGGGCCCCATTGTTGCTTAAACCGGCCCTGCCTGCCGGCAAAAGCAAAAGAGACACGGAAGCGAACTATATTTGCCCATTTTACCTTATAGTTCGCTTCAGTGCTCCCAAGTAATCCGCCGCATCCCCGCCGCTAAACAAGGGCTGCAGACCCCCAAATCCCCTGCGCAAACATCCACGACTGCGCTGAGGGGCAGAGCTTCCAGCTGTAGCTCTGCCCCTCCTGACGTCAATCGCCGAATGGATCGCCGCCTCTCCCCCGCCGCTCTCTGTGAAGGAAGAGTGAGAGAGGCGGGCAGAGGCGGCGATCCGCCGCGATTGACGTCAGGAGGGGCAGAGCTGAAGCTGAAAGCTCTGCCCCTTCCAGGAAATGCCGGCGGATTGCCCCCCGGGGCGATTTGGGGGCTCTGCAGCCCTCGTTTTGCGGCGGGGACACGTGAACTCCCTTATGCGGCCCAGCCTCATCCTGACTTTGCCTCCTGCGGCCCCCGGGTAAATTGAGTTTGAGACCCCTGCACTACACATTTTCTTAAATTTTTTCTCAAATTTCATTCCTGATTTAGCTGCGTTATCTGAAACTCTACCTCAAAGTCTTCTTTCTTCTTCATCCAGATGCATGTGGTGGCATCAAAACTGGCAGATGCCAGGTAGTTCCCACAAGGTGACCATGCTAGTTTTCGTACTGTGCGTTGGTGGCCTTCACCCAGCACTGACTTGCACACCCAGCTGTCATCTGCACAACAGTAACAGAAATAAATAAAACATTAAAAAAAAAAAAATCAAAAATGTTTAGGTTAATTAGATGCTGGAGAAATAAAAACAATACTTGTACTTTACAACAGTACTCTGTACTTTATTTTCTGGTTCAACTCGATGGACATACAGACAGTATACATCTTTTTCAACCCAAATAACTATGTAAATAGTCAGCACTGTTTTGTAGAAACCACAACTTATTTCGGTAGCAGCAGCGTATTCTTCCACACAGCAATCATTGCTCTCAGATAGGGATGGTCAATGACATGCAAATAATTTCAAGCTGATGTAGGATTATGCAAATTTATACAGCTTTGAAATGAACCAATCAAATTTTATGTTAGCAAAATTTGATTGGTTCATGTTCAAGCTGCATACAATATTTGCATAATGCTGCACAATTATTTGCATCCCATTGACCATCCCTACTCTCAGAACACCAGTAAACTCACCTTCTTTGCCCCAGATTCGGATGGTCTTATCTCCTCCACAGGAAGCCAACAGCGTTCCAGATGGATTCCAGGCCACGAACCAGCAGCGGGAGTCGGGATGAGCGCTTACTCGCGTCAGCAGTGTCAGTGAGTCCTTCATGGTCACACCTGTGGAGGAGAGGCGCAACTGTACATTTCACACCAACTCAATATAGCTTCTTGTTTTAATTAATGGAGGTCAGGAAGCTGAATCCAACCATAAAGTGGCCCCTCCTTACAAAGGCTCATCTATTTCTGCAAACACAATTTATGGATAAGGCCCGGTTCACTTAAGAGTTAAAAAAAAAAAAGGTCCTTACCTGAATCAGGAGGGAACGGATCGTAAGGTATGGGAACGGATTCAGTGTTAACCTAAAGATCCGTTCACATCCATCCGTTCAAACGGATCCATTACGCGCAATCCACTGAATGGACCTCAAGTTTCCTGCTGCACCAATTTTTCCGGACTGCTGAGCCCAGCGGGAACGGAAACAGAAGCTGAAGCACTGCATTGGGGGCAATGAGAAAACGCAACGTTTCTTCACACTAGTGAAGAAACTGACTGTTCTAAATAGAAAAATAAACTTTGGGGGTGGATGTGTGGAAACGGAATGGAAGCAGCAGAACAGAAAGAGTGGCAACGGAGTGAAAAAGTATCCAATCGACCGGTGATCAGATCTGTTTTTATGGATCCGTTTGTCACTTCAACGCAACTGTGAACCGGGCCTTACACAAAGACTATTCTATCAACAGAGGACCTTTACAGTTCAGGTCTCCCTCCTAGATATGTCACTGTTAGTAAAGCTGAATAGGGCACTATCCCATTACTCACACAAGCTGTATATTTGATGCAGCTTTTCCATAGACAGTCATCTTGGGTCAGAGATCCTTCCAGCAAGCATGGAGCTGGCAGCAGAGTGAATATTCCCCAGATAGAGAGCAGCTCTAACTAGCCACTTCATGCATCAGCTGCTGAAAGAAACTCTTTGTGTACAGGACTACTGCAAAGCAGATTTGTATCATTATAAAACTGCAGTTCTGGCAAATACAGAGTTTTAGGCTTGAGATACACTGGAGAGCATTTTTCCAGACAGTTTAGTTTAAAAAAAAAAAAAAAAAAAAAAAGGCACCAAATGACTTGTATTAACCACTTAACATCTCAGTCGTTTTCAGCTTATGCATCCGAGCAATGTTCACCTCCCATTCATTAGCCTATAACTTTATCACTACTTATCACAATGAACTGATCTATAGCTTGTTTTTTCCGCCACCAATTAGGCTTTCTTTGGGGGGTACATTTTGCTAAGAGCCACTTTATTGTAAATGCATTTTAACAGGAAGAATAAGAAAAAAAATGAAAAAATTCATTATTTGTCAGTTTTCGGCCACTATAGTTTTAAAATAATACATGCCTCCATAATTAAAACCCACGTATTGTTATTGCCCATTTGTCACGGTTATTTCACCATTTAAATTATGTCCCTATCACAATGTATCGCGACAATATTTTATTTGGAAATAAAAGAGCATTTTTTCCGTTTTGCATACATCACTATTTACAAGCTTATAAAAAAAAAAAATAGAGAGAAATATTTCATCTTTACATAGATATTTAAAAAGTTTAGACCCTTAGGTAAATATTTGTGTTTTTTTTTTTTTTTTATAGTAATGTTTTTGTTTTTTTTTATTAAACATTTTATGTGGGCATTTTTGGGAGGGTGGGATATAAAAGTGTTTTATTTGGGGAAATATTGGTGTAGTGTAATCTTTTTGGGTATTTACTTGTAGTTTTACTTTTTGGCCACAAGATGGCAATCTTGATTTTTTTTACATGACGTCACTCTAAGCGTACAATGTACGCTTAGAGGGACACAGCTTCAGAAAGAGCGAAGCTTCCGAGAGAAGCTGTCGCTTTTTCAGCGGGGGAGAGGAATCAATGATCGGGCTCCATAGCCCGACACATTGATTCCGTGGCTACCGACTCCGCGGCCGGGAGTGCGTGTGCACGCGCGCGATCGGCCGCGGGAGCGCGCCTGTCCTCCTTGACGTTTTTATACGTCAAGGAGGACAAAGTGGTTAATATCGTGGTAAAATCTCAGCACAATTACAGCGATTTTGAATTTTTTCAAAACATCCACAATTTGAATGCGTTAATGGAAGCATTCTCTCCAGACAGTGCCCGGAACCTGAGGTGATAACATAAGGAGGGCTGACATATTTATTTCCTTTTCAACAATGCACATTGCCTGGCTGTCCTGTGGATCCACTGGCTCTAACGCTTTTAGCCATAGACCCTAAGGGCCAGTTTCCACTTGTGCGGTGGGAATCGCCGCGGGGCAAAAAAAAAAAAATACCGGTAATAATAATAATAATAATAATAAAAATAAATAAATAAAGAAAAAAATTTGCATGCGGATGTGAATTTCGCATGCGGCTGTATGCGAATTTTCATGCGAGGATAACTACATATGTGAATTTAACCATGGCAGTGCCTGTGTACTTTTCCATTGTTTTTATGCGAAATCGTAAGCAAATTCACATGAAAATTCACATACCAAAACCACATGCAAATTTCCTATTAAATACATTGTATGCGAATCGCATAGCGGAATGCGGTATGCAAATTCCGATGGCTCTGCCGTGCAGATTTTTTTCTGCACAGAAAAATGCTCAGAAATCCTGACAAATGGAAACAGTCCCATCCACTTGTATTGTCTATGTGAATCTGCATGCAGGAAACGCATGCAGATTCGCTGTAGTGGAAACGGGCCCTGAACAAGTATGCAAATAAAGTGTTGCTGACAAAAATCTGACAAGATTAGCTGCATGCTTGTTTCAGGTGTATAAATCAGACACTACTGACCAGAAAGATGACCAGGACTGTTAGGAAACTGGTATTGTTTAAAAGGAAATAAATATGGCAGCCACCATATGTCTCTAACCTTGGGTTCCCTTTAAGCTCTCAGTAAAGTGAGAGATTCAGATAATTATTATTATTATTATTATTATTGATTTATAGCACCAACATGTTCTGTGGTGTTGTACAAAGTAAAAAACAAACAAGGGGCACATAATAATAAAGACAATGATATACATCAAATATGGACACTGTTACAAAATACAGAACTGGTAATTACAGTGACAAAAGTAACACAATGAATAAAATGTATAACAAATTGCAAGATACAAAATAGATAGCCAATTCCAAGACACAAAAGGGTGAGAGAGCCCTGCCCTTGCGAGCTTACAATCTAAAATAATCTGTTCGGACAGGAAAATACTAGCTTGTGTTCCCTCCAAGACTGCCTCAGAGGGGTGAGGGGGAGGAGTCTGGACAGCTTTATGTTCAGTAAAATTACAGAAGCCAGACAGCCCACTTACAAACATGCAATACACAAAGCTTTGTGCATTGCAAATTGGAGGAAATTTACAATCAAATACATTTTAAAAACAATTGAAGGCTGAAGAAGGGATTTTTTTTGTAACTCATCAGTGCTTTCATTCAGACCAAGATCCATCTACCATGACACATTAGCTCTCCTCTATGGTAAACTCTTTGTATATTCTGCATGTACAGCCTCATCTGTCCAATGACATGTATTCCCACTACCCATTTCAGTCTTTACATCTATCACTCTGCACCTTTTAGCTTTCCCATTCATCAACCTTTCAACTAAAGTCCTCTTTCTACCCCCCCCCCCCCCCCAACACTGCACCCTCTACTCCTCAAAATTCATCAAATACTCACCTCAACTTTGAGGACACATGATCCACATTCTGATCAAACAGCATTTGAACCACTTTGGCCCTTGTAGGCACCATCTTAGCTCCCCAGAATCCCACTCACAGTACTTGCATTCCAAATTCCCTGCTGCTTAACCATTGCTACTTAGCACTTCCAGGTAGTTGGCAATCACGGTTACTTAGCACCAACTGCAACATAGTGCTCACTGCACCTTGATACCCAATGCTACTTGGCGACCACTGGTACGTGGCACCCACTACTAATAATTGTCATGTACTACTGGATAGTGTACTGGTTTACGGGCTCTGCCTCTGACGCAGGAGATCAGGTTTTGAAAAAGACTTCCTGTTCAGTAAGCCAGCACCTATTCAGTAGGAGACCTTCGGCAAGACTCCCTAACACTGCTACTGCCTACTGAATGCACCCTAGTGGCTGCAGCTCTGGCGCTTTGAGTCCGCCAGGAGAAAAGCGTGCTATAAATGCTTTGTGTCATGTCTTGTTAGTCTCCTACTAAACTCAATAAAGGCAGCCATACACTGGTCGATTGCCGCCAGATCGACCAACAGATAGATCCCTCTCTGATCTAATCTGATCACAGAGGGATCTATTGGCTGCCCATTACTGCACACAGATTTTGAATTGATTTCAGCTTGAAATCGATTCACAATCTGTGGAGCTGCCGCCGCCCCTGTGTGCTCCCCGGCCAGCAGAAATACACCAGTTCACCAGTGCCAGTCCCCGGTCCGTGCTGACACTTTCTCCGGCTGGCCTGTCTCCTCTTCACTTCCTGCCCCATCCTGTGACGACCGGAAGTATAAACAGTAGAGGGCGCTCTTCTGTTTAAACTTCAGCTTGTCACAGGAGGAGACAGGAAGAAATGAGACATGCCAGCCGGAGAAAGTGTCAGCACAGACCGGGGACTCGTGCCAGCGGACAGGTAATGTATCACTGCAGCTATGCTGCGTTGGTCGATCACCACCAACGACGAGCTCCCAACCCGCCCACGATCAAGCAAATTCCTCTGCCGGGACATATCGATGGAATTGATCGATTTCCATTTACATTATCGATTTCACAGCAGATTTGATCACAGTGATCGAATCTGCTGTATATTAACTGGAAATCGACGCAGTGTATGGGTAGCTTTACACTTGTTAACTACTACCTGCCTAGCTATTACTGCAAGCCTGCCACTAGGACCTACCAATCACTACCAGTCTAATGCTGGGGATACACGGTACATTTCTGTACCGTGTATCGACCAGCTGATCCCGCCAGCTGAAAATATTCAGCTGGCCCAATCAAGCCGCTCGACCCCCGTCCGCTCGATCCCCGCCGGCGGACGATGGCAGGGAAACAACCGCTGATAAGGAAGCACCGGCGGGGACGAGCAGTAATCGATCCGCGCGCACACGGCGGGAGTCGATCCGGCGGCTAATCGGCTGCCAGATCGACGTGTGTATTGCCAGCTTAACAATAAAATCTACCTCTCCCTGATTTTCTGTCATTGGTATTCCTTGTCTGTGATTCAGGTTATCTGCTTCTCTGTCAGCAATAATATCTGACTATCATTGGTATTCTCTACATGACATTGATCTCTGCCCATCGTTGGTAAAACCTGCATGTCATTAGTAAAATCTATATATCATTGGAATCTGTTTGCTTAGTAAATGACTATGGGATATAGTAACTAAACTGCAGCAAAGTCTTATGCATGATGAGTAGAGCGTAATGCATTGCATTTAAGGTATATTATTATGCTTAACTGATCGTGTGTAAAACGTTATGCATGTTCTTCTGATTACCACAGTTTTAATAAAGATACCCCTATTTTTGTGGGGGGTTTTCCATTTCATTTTTTGATGTGTAACATTGCGGTATATGAGTTTCGAAAAAGTGTGGTACGGTGTCACGGTGCCTACAGCATGCAACCCCGGTTCATGTTACGTTGTGACAGATATTTGCCCCCCCCCACTATCTGTTAGGACCACACACACACACACACACACACCTTGAGCCCCCATGTCATCATTCATTGGTGCTTAACAGTGTTCTAGACATTCTGGGATAGTGTGTGTGGCTGGTTGTAGTGGTGGGTGGCGGGGCAGCCATACTCCTAACCCTCCATGGCAACAGAACAAAACGCTAGTCTGCAGGCAAGCAAAGCATCTGTACAGAACTCGCCTGTGCCTCTCAGAAAGCTTGCTGACTGGACTAGCCATGGGCTACCATGCATGCGCAGCCCTGTGCCTCCTCAATCACTATCCCGCAGCCGGGTGCGTTGATCAAGGAGCCACGCAGCCTGGACCACATATACGTAGTAGCCCGCAAAAGGCAATCTTTCTGTGAAGCACAATGGCACAACAGAGATACCCAGGAGGAAATGAACCTGTAAGTCTACACATGCTGGAAGAAGCCCCAGGTAAGTAAAGTAGAACTTGATCCCCCCCATCTTAGAGGTGCCCATGGACGTTATAGTTTTATATGAACACAGTTTTATCTACTGTTTTACAATTCCCTGATTAAAAATAAATAAATCTGGGCGGTAGTCTACTTGCGGTGACCCAGCAGGAAAGCTCATAGGGAAATTCCGCTAATATGAGTGGGTGGACAGCACCCTCTCAAACGTCGAGGTTTTGGATAGGTTGTAGTAATAACTATGCCCCCACTATTCAACCAATCACAACATTTCATGCGGTAGAGCAGCCTTTCTCAACCTTTATACCCTGGAGCAGTGATCTGCAAACTTGGCTCTCCAGCTGTTGAGGAACTACAAGTCCCACAATGCATTGCAGGAGTTTGACAGCCACATTCATGATTCATAAAGGCAAATGCATTGTGGGACTAGTAGTTCCTTAACAGCTGGAGAGCCAAGTTTGCAGATCACTGCCCTGGAGGAACCCTGCAAATATTTTTGGGATGTAAAGGAAGCCCTGCAAACAATTTTTTGATCTCGAGGAACCCCTGCATTTATTTTGCAGGAGGGATGGTCTTTAATAGTAGGTGAGGCTGTTTATTTCACTACCCCCTATTACACTTCCACTCATTATACTGTCTCCATAATGTAGAGCTTTTTATTAATGTGCTCATTATTATTCACACCCCCAATTTAGTGCTTCATTTTACAGCACCCACTAATATAATGTGCTCTATTATACTTACCCCGCGATGGGGGAAAATGCCAGGGAACCCCTGCAGAGTACTCAAGGAACCCTGGTTGAGAAAGCCTGCCTTAGAGGGTTCGGCGATTGAGTTAACCCCAATCACGCAGACTAGAGCCAAGAACTGACCACTCCATTCAAATAGAATTGTACCACTCATGGGTATCTTTAACTACCTAAAGACCGCCCCACGCCAATGGGCGTGGACACTGCGGCAGCCACAGGACCGCCTAACGCCATTTGGCGTCAAGTCATGGGGCTCTGATTTGCATGAGATCGCGCGCAGGCTGTGTGCGCATCTCCTGCTCGGGGGCGGAGCTCCACCCACTCTTCAGTTTCTGAGCGGCGATTAGACTGTTAGACGGCGTGATCGCAGTCTATTTACATGTACAGCGCTGCGATCGGCAGTCACACGGCTGTCCTCTCCTGAGGTTGGGGAGTGATCGGCTGTCGTAGGCTGAAGCCTATGACAGCTGATCACCCTGATTGGCTGGCGGGGGGAGGGAGCAGGGGAGGGTAAATAAAAAAAAAAAACAACAACTGTGGCGCGATCAGACCCCACAAACAAAGAGCTCTGTTGGTGGGGGGAAAGGGGGGGGGGGGGGGGGGGAAATCACTCGTGTGCTGTGTTGTGCAGCCCTGCAGCTTGGCCTTAAAGGGGTTCTGTGGGGGTTCCTGAGGAGAAAAACTGCCACTTACCTGGGGCTTCTATCAGCCACCTGCAGTGGTAATGTCCCACGCCGTCCTCCTCCCATCCGCCGTTCCCCGCAGCCGGCACCGGGCTATTATTCGGCTGTCACACAGACGAATAATGCGTGTTGCCGCGCCTCCGCTCGCGTCATCTGAGGCTTACTGCGCAGGCGCAGTACAACGGAGCCTTGTACTGCGCTTGCGCAGTAAGCTTCCAATGACGCAGGCGGAAGCGAGCGGGTGCGCGGCCACTGTAGCGCAGCCGCAGTTGGATTCCATGCCGCGCTAGACCGGGGCCGGCGGCGGAGAACGGCAGATGGGAGGACGCCGCCGTGGGACATTACCGCTGCAGGGGGCTGATAGACGCCCAAGGTAAGTGTCTGTTTTCCTCCTTAATAACCCGTAACAGAACTCCTTTAAAGCTGCAGTGGCCAATTTAGCAATAATGAGCCTGGTCTTTAGGGGGGTTTAAAACTGCAGTCCTCATGTGGTTAAAACCTATAGAAAAGATCAGAGCACACCTCCAAGTAGAAGGAGACAAACAAAATCTGCAAGCCCAGCACTGAAGAACTTTTTCTGAACATTTGACAATGGGCTCTATTCTCAAAGAGCCAAAAGTACCGCAAAATTTTACCGGTAAATTCCCGCCAGCGGTAAACTCCGCATTTTTTTAGCATTCACTAACATTTTCCGCATGTTTGCCGCATGCGGGAAAAAAGATGCGGAAACAGGCATTATTCATGCGGGAATCATGCGGTAAAAAGGTCGCATGAAAAAGTGTTTAAAAAAAAAAAGTTAAAGTCCACCAAGCACAGCCCTTAAGCCTCCACACTTCATTAAAGTCAATGGGATGCGGAATATATCACCTACTTCTTGTAGGTGATAAAAATTCGGTAATTAACGAAGAAAAGATGCGCCTGAACATCTTTGAGAATTGATCTTTTATTGCGGAAAATACCGACTTTTGCGGAAATTTTACCGCATGAATCCCGCACTTTTATCACACTTTTTCCGCATGCGGAAAAAACATGCGGAACATTTTGAGAATCCCAACTTGCCGGTATTTTGGGTGCAAACTTCCCGCATGTACTTTACCGCATGCGGAAACTCATTGAGAATAGAGCCCAATGTGATAAAACACTACTTTGCAAATAACACTATCTATATTATGTCCACAAGAGTCATGTATGATATCCCCTCTATGATACAAATCCACCCCCGTCCCGTGACAGCTGTATTCATTGTACTGGGACTCTAGGCCCCCCACTTCTGTCTGCCTGCCTCCCCAAAGATGCTCACCTCCAGTCACCCCGGCCCGCTCCTCCAACATACAGTGCGCACACTTCCTGCATAGCACACTGCGCATGCCCACTTATCTCCCCCTGCTGGCCACTAGCAGAATTGCAGCATTACGCCAGACTTTCCCCCACAGCCGCTAGAGCACCAGCTGTTCTCGCTGCTTGGGAACTGCCATTTTTAATGAGACAGATTGCAACACTGGGGAAACATGGACTTCTGAAAGATGGCTTCCCGGCTAATCCAGTGCCTAGCTTCCGGGCAGCACAATCAGACATTACACCGGAGACTGAAGACCTGAGAGACTCGCTCTAGTGACGGGATGCCAGCGCTCGGTGCGGCCTGCTGATGACGTGTGAGGAGGCGGAAGTCAGCTGTAAGGAGGAGAGATACGGGGAGCGGCGGCGGTTGCGGTGAGGCACCTCGGGGGGCGCAGGTGGAGGGGGTGGAGCTTGGGAGAGGGGTGGTGAAAGGTATGAAGGGGGCAGCTAGCTGTAGATAGGGGTGGGACGGGTGTTCCCCTGTGCCGGGGAGACCGGGGGTGACAGTACAGAGCCAGCCCAGACCTCAGGAACTGCTGCCTTCCCTATTGTGCTGCTATTATTACATTCCGTGTCATTTGCGGTGGTGCTTTCCTTCCTTCTCCAGCACAGTAGTCTGTAATCCTGTCTGTTACACACCGATCAGCCACAGCATGAATGCCACTGACAAGCAAGGGAAATAACAGCCACTATGATATTATCATTACAATGGCATCAGGCAAGCGCTGGGAGCAAATGATCAGTTAGGTGTAAAGGTGTATACACCTATCCACTTTTGATTGGCCAATCACTGACCAATTTTACCACCTCCATGTAGTATGAGGGTAAACAGATCCTGAGCTATGAACTGATTGTTTAGGTAAGGTGTCATACTACATGAAAGTGTTATCATTGGCCAATCAAAATTGAATGTGTGTAGCAGGCTTTAGAAGTAGGAAAATGGCTAGGTTAAACAAAATCTCAACAGGTTTGGCAAAGCCTCAAATCCTGAGGGTTAGATCAGATTATTGGTTAACTTTTTGACCGTGGGCCACAATGGTGGGCTGGACCAAGAGCAGATGGTGTTTGTGTGAATTAAAGTAAACCTTAAATGAGGGCTGGTGCACACCAAAAACCGCAAGCAGATCCGCAAAATGCTAGCAGATTTTTAAACGCTTTTCTTTATTTTTATGAGGCGTTTTGCTAGCGTTTTGCGGATTGCTGCTGCGGTTTTCAGTATAGTAGATTTCATATATTGTTACAGTAAAGCTGTTACTGAACAGCTTCTGTAACAAAAACGCCTGCAAAACCGCTCTGAAGTGCCGTTTTTCAGAGCGGTTTGCGTTTTTCCTATACTTAACATTGAGGCAGAAACGCATCCGCAATCCAAAAAATGCCTCACCCAGGCATTTTTCGTTTCTGCAAAACGCCTGGCGCTCTGGTGTGCACCACCCCATTGAGATACATTGACCAAGCAGATCCGCAGCCGCAAGCGGATCTGAAAACGCCCAAAAAGCCGCTCGGTGTGCACCAGCCCTAAATTGAGTTTAGTTTAACATACGTGGGGCTTCTTCCAGCCCCCTGTAGTCCCTCGATGTTCTCCTGGTCTGCTGTGTTCCGCTGCTTTGTCCCTCTGAAAGCTGGACGACTGAGCCCTGTCACAGGCGACTGCAAATGTGCGGCCCTGGCCTCTATCACGCTACTGTGGTGTTAGGGACTGGAGTAGTTTGTAAAGCTTGTAACTGCGCAGAATGCTCTCGACAATGGGAGTGCAATTGGTGGCAAGCGCAGTAGCCCACGATAGAGCTCAGTCAGCCAGCTTTCAGGTGGGCTGGTAGAAGCCCCAGGTTCAATTAAAGGACAACAATAATGCCCTAAAACAAAAAAAGTTATATACTCGCGTAAGAGGAAGGAAGGCTTTAGATCCATTGGAGCCTTCCCGTTCTTCTCTGTGTCCCCTCGTTCCACTGCAGGCCCCCTGTTCTAATCTATTGCTGGCTGTGTCTTTGGGTCTCTGAGTACTTTCGGAGGATGGCTCGATTGATAATATCCAACGTTTCCGATCACCACGGCGGATCGATTCTGCTCTTGATCCCCACGGGCGGACAATAGACAAAAACGAGCGGTAGATAAGAAGCTCCCTCGGGGACGAGCGGGAATCAATCTGCGGGGAGGCGCCGGCATTGATTCCGGCGCATAAACGCACCATGTATGCCCGGCATTGGGTTCCCTTTTAACATAATAAAAAAGGTTTGGGTCTTTAAAAGGTAAAAAAAAGTATGAAAATGTGATGCTTATTGTACAAATAATTTTTGCAATGACTTTCTTCCTTACTGCTAAATTATGAAAGTATTATATCAGTATGGAGTAGAATGTCACTTCTGTTTGCTTTTGCATGATTCAAGCAACGTAATTATTTGGAATATTGGTGTGTATGGACAATGTAGTTAATAAGGAAGCAGGCAAGTTAGGCGCCTGAGGCTAATGGACGATTTGGGCGCCCCATAGGTGCTAATGGAAAGATCGGCTATTGGCCGCCCAAAGCAGAAATTTGTGCACCCAATAAATAGCGGGAGCCGGCCCGTCTTACTGACATTTTTAGTTTCTGAAAAGTTGAACGTTATAGTTTTTTATATTTTTTGGTCTTTTGTATTTACAAATTTTATGTTTTTGAAAATTACAAGCTTAGGAAGGGGGTTTTAAGGCTAGGAATCGAAAGAGGAGAGGGGTTTTGTGTGAGAGTAGGATTGGGTTTAGTTGTAGTAATTTATCCAAAACATTTACCAATGTTTTAATATTGTCATTACCACTGTAAGGACTTTTTGTGTTCATTTGGCACCCAATTCACTACAGTATTTATTGCTTACACTTAAATCTGCTTCACCCGTCGCCCAGTTTCCTTTTGCCTCTATTTAATGCATGCGTTTATACTATTTGTTGTTGTTTTTTTTGCCAGTTAATGTAGCATGTTCTGATGTCTCTGTTTGTGTGTTATTGTCTGTTGCAGTTAAAGGAATGCTTAAGTGAAAAAAAAATGATCTTTACTCACCCGGGGCATCCCTCAGCCCCCTGAAGCTGTATGGTGCCCTCGCAGCCCCGCTCCGATCGTCCTGTCCCCGCCAGCGGCTACTTCTGGGTTCGGTGACAGGTTGGGAACGCGGATGATCCTCCGCGTCCCCAGCCGTTATATATATATATATATATGCTATAGCAGCATAGGGGGTGATATATCGGCTGGGAACGCAGAGAATCACCCGCGTTCCCAGCCTTTTTTTTTTCACTTAAGTATTCCTGTAAAGCTGTCTTTAAAATGAAACACTTGAGAGCTGCAGCCACTTAGGGCACAATCAGTATGCCATCCTGTAGTGTAATGCTCGTGTCGAAAGGATAATTTTCGACATATCTGATTAGCTGCTGATCGGTAATGGGATCGATTTTCAGATCACTACTGCACAAAATCGATCCCATTATCAGTCAGGAACAGATCGGACATGTTGGAAACTATCGGTTTGACCCGTCAATCTGATGGGAAATTAAATGTTATGTAACTAGCATTAGGGAGTCCTGCACAGTGACTTCTTACTAAACAGGTACTGGCTGTCCTGGTCTCCTCCTATATCGAAGGTGGTGTCTTTAAAGAGAACTTGAGATGGTTCACTAGCCCGTATTTATACTTACCTGTGGCTTCCTTCAGCCCCATGAATGCTGTGGCCTCCCTTGCCGTCATCTTTGGTCCCTCCATTCTCCTGCAATAACTCCCAATAATCCGTCCAGTCACAGGCTTCTGCGTATGCTCGGCCGCTTGCGCACCCCTCGTCTCGCTCCTGTCCTTTGGAGCGTTCTGCACCTGTGCAGTAGTATTGTGCAGGCACAGAACACTCCAGGGGATGGGAGCGCGGTAAGTATGAGCAGACGACTGGCGACTGACCAGATTACCAGGAGTTGTAGCGCCTGGACGGAGGGCCTGAAGAGGTCGGCAAGGGAAGCCACGCTGCTCATGGGGCAGAAGGAAAGCCCCAGGCAAGTATAAATACGGGCTAGTGAACCATCTCAGGTACACTTTAACAAGTAGATTATCCAGCCACTGCTATGAATGCATTTTTACTTCAATATACTTCTAAAGCTCCGGGTGCATGCATGAAATTTTAGCACACTTGGTTATAGCTGCAGCAGTATGTTCCTTGTCTGTGGCAGCTATATCATTGCCAGGATATAACCTGGTAACTGCTACCTGTAGCCACAAATACGTGCATGAATTTATGTATTCCTTACACCTGCTGTATAGTTTTCCTTCTCTGCTGAATTTCAGCTTTATTTATTTACATGTAGCATTTTCTCGTTATTTCATGCCCCAAGTCAGTCCCATGACTGCTTCATTCTTTTGTCATTGGAAATAAAACTCCTTCCTGTTGTGTGAAGGGCACATCTGAAGATTTTCAGTTTACAAGCCTGCATTCCCTAGTCACACACGTGTACGACAGCGCAGAGCAACGTGCATTATGTACCATTCTACAGGAGAATACTAAAGGCTCGTACACAAGTCCAGAAAGGGACTCTTGTAATGCTGGGAATAGACCATGAGATATTGTGGCAGATAGATGATTCAATAGATCATTTCTGACATGTCCGATCTTATTTTCAATTGTTTTTCTGATCGATTTCACATAGAAGTGAATGGAAAATGATAAGAAAATCGATCGGACAGTAAATCGGCTGAAAAATCTTGTATATTCCCAGCATTAGGCCTTTCACAAAGGAGACTGAACTGCACGATTGTCGGGCAGTTTAGGCTGCCAGCCTTGAGTGTCTTTTGGGTGGATTTAAAATGACGCCGAATGGCAGCGTGTGGACAAGGAAATTAGAAACAATCACGATTACACCTTTTAAAGAGAGTCTGAAGCCTCCCTAAATCACAGTTTTTACTTCACAACCCTGTTTATTTTTTAATCGATTCACATTGACTTTAAAGAGACACTGGCCTCAATTCACGGAGCTTTATCAAACACTTTATCAAACGTTTAATAATTTACCTCATGGGTAAAATCTAATTTTGAATTCACTAAGGTGTTATATATTTATAACACATTATTGAATTCAAAATTAGATTTTACTCATGAGGTAAATTATTAACCGTTTGATAAAGTGTTTGATAAAGCTCCGTGAATTGAGGCCACTGAAGCGGGGAAAAAAAATATATAATTAATTGGTTGTGTACTATGAATAATTACTAGAAGATTAGCAGCAAAGAAAATATTCTCATATTTTTATTTTCAAGTATATAGTGTTTTTTCTAACATTGCATCATGCTATAATATGTGCAGATTACACAACACTCAGCATTCAAAATGATTCTTTCAGAGCAGTCTGTGAACTAATGACTTCTCCTCTGGCAGAGAAAAAGATATTTGTTTACTAACACTTGAGATAATAAAAGTCAGAAGACAGCCCTCTCCACAAAGTCCTAGAGCTTAAAGCGGACCCAAACCAAATATTTTTTTAATTAAAAATATTTAGTTGCAGCACTCTGACACATACAGAGATAAATAAACACTCCTTCAAACCTATGAGCATTTCAGTGCATGCTTTTCACCCTTCTCTTTTCATAGCTAGGGTTATACTGGGGGCAGCCATTAGCAATTCCTCCATTGCCAGACACCATCTACTCCACCAGTTTGCCGGAAAAATGCCGGCAATATGAAAGGAAGGGAGGGGTTCCTCCAATAAACGTGAAATATTTTATATTTGTCATCATGCAGCTGAAAAAGGGCTGCTATTTATTATTATAATTTAGAAAATAGATTTTATTTCTGAAATCTTGTATTTTTAATTTGGGTCCACTTTAATGGCTTTTTTGCATAGAGATAACAACTGGAGTTTCTTAACTCTTTCTGTACTGGAAACAATTAGACTGATGTATCTGATCTTAATGTTTTATTTCTTATGTGTACTACACATACAAATCATATCATAATTTTTTTTTCCGCTTCAGTGTCTCTTTAAGTGCATATCACCTCTTCATGTACAGTATTACAGTATTAACATTATTTTGTCCCAAAAAAAAATTTCTTGCTTTGCCAAATGACTTAATTTTGGCCAACAGCAGAAAAGGTGAAATAAGTCAAAATTTGCTCCAGAAGCCCAGAACGGATTACAAATCTGGCAATTTCACCCACCTCAATTTTTGGCAATTTAGTGTTCGGTCCCCTTCAGCTTCTATAATAAGCAAATGTAGAAGACTGCCTGGAGTTGTCATACAACCCCTAGTGTCTGACCATTACTGTTCCACTGATGTCATCACCATTTTAGATTTAAGGACAGATTTTTAAAGGAGTATCCACTATCGTTTAAAAAAAATGCATTGACATATGTCAGTACTGTAAAAGTCATTTTATAATTATTGTTATGCATTTACAGTAGAATCCCTTTATCGTAAACTCCAGGGGCCCGGGAAAAAGTGGTATACTATATCATGAAAGGTCATACTCAAGCACATAAAGTACAGGGAGTGCAGAATTATTAGGCAAGTGGTATTTTTGAGGAATAATTTTATTATTGAACAACAACCATGTTCTCAATGAACCCAAAAAACTCATTAATATCAAAGCTGAATATTTTTGAAAGTCGTTTTTAGTTTGTTTTTAGTTTTAGCTATGTTAGGGGGATATCTGTGTGTGCAGGTGACTATTACTGTGCATAATTATTAGGCAACTTAACAAAAAACAAATATATACCCATTTCAATTATTTATTTTTACCAGTGAAACCAATATAACATCTCAACATTCACAAATATACATTTCTGACATTCAAAAACAAAACAAAAGCAAATCAGTGACCAATATAGCCACCTTTCTTTGCAAGGACACTCAAAAAGCCTGCCATCCATGGATTCTGTCAGTGTTTTGATCTGTTCACCATCAACATTGCGTGCAGCAGCAACCACAGCCTCCCAGACACTGTTCAGAGAGGTGTACTGTTTTCCCTCCTTGTAAATCTCACATTTTATGATGGACCACAGGTTCTTAATGGGGTTCAGATGAACAAGGAGGCCATGTCATTAGTTTTTCTTCTTTTATACCCTTTCTTGCCAGCCACGCTGTAGAGTACTTGGACGCGTGTGATGGAGCATTGTCCTGCATGAAAATCATGTTTTTCTTGAAGGATGCAGACTTCTTCCTGTACCACTGCTTGAAGAAGGTGTCTTCCAGAAACTGGCAGTAGGACTGGAAGTTGAGTTTGACTCCATCCTCAACCCAAAAAGGCCCCACAAGCTCATCTTTGATGATACCAGCCCAAACCAGTACTCCACCTCCACCTTGCTGGCGTCTGAGTCGGACTGGAGCTCTCTGTCCTTTACCAATCCAGCCATGGGCTCATCCATCTGGCCCATCAAGACTCGCACTCATTTTATCAGTCCATAAAACCTTGAGATATTTCTTGGCCCAGTCTTGACGGTTCAGCTTGTGTGTCTTGTTCAGTGGTGGTCGTCTTTCAGCCTTTCTTACCTTGGCCATGTCTCTGAGTATTACACACCTTGTGCTTTTGGGCACTCCAGTAATGTTGCAGCTCTGAAATATGGCCAAACTGGTGGCAAGTGGCATCTTGGCAGCTGCACTCTTGACTTTTCTCAGTTCATGGGCAGTTATTTTGCGCCTTGGTTTTTCCACATGCTTCTTGCCACCCTGTTGACTATTTTGAATGAAACACTTTATTGTTCGATGATCACGCTTCAGAAGCTGTGCAATTTTAAGAGTGCTGCATCCCTTTGCAAGATATCTCACTATTTTTGACTTTTCTGAGCCTGTCAAGTCCTTCTTTTGATCCATTTTGCCAAAGGAAAGGAAGTTGCCTAATAATTATGCACACCTGATATAGGGTGTTGATGTCATTAGACCACACCCCTTCTCATTACAGAGATGCACATCACCTAATATGCTTAATTGGTAGTAGGCTTTTGAGCCTATACAGCTTGGAGTAAGACAAAATGCATAAAGAGGATGATGTGGTCAAAATACTCATTTGCCTAATAATTCTGCACTCCCGATATACTATAGTGCTGGATCTTAATTCAGTTAATAATTGGGAGTCATTTTTTCTTTTCAATGCTTCAGCAAGCAAGCACAGAAGCGTCTATGCTAGATCAAAATGCACCGTGCTCAATATAAGGATATGCATGCAATAATCGTGCAACAGCTTGCATAGGTCACACCAGTTAATGCAGGTATAGTAATTAAAGCAGTAGGATTAGCCATACTATGCCAGGGGGAAAAACACATATAGGTGTAAATAAGTACATAAATACTTGATCTACTTACATAACACATGTATTGTACTGTCCACATTTTGATCTCAGTGAATGTTATATAGTAAATGAAGAGAATTCTGTTCCTGGTGGGGGTCATGTCTTTTGCCCACAGTTTAGGCTAAGTCCTGATGTCATTTCTGCCCTTTACTTTTTTCTTTTCTCCTCCAATCGATGAATCACCTCAGGCTTGCTTGTAAAAGCAAGTGAGCAGGGGATCGTGTTTCAGATAAGCAGCTGGCAGGGAAATAAAGGGAAGAGGAGGAATATATTATAGATAAAAAGAACTCCCAGCATGCAACTGTTTGGCACTGACTACTAAAGGGCCAGTGCTCCTTAAGTATGTGATAACTCCAAATCATAACAGCAGAAAAACTTTTGAATGCAGGATTAGCATCTTTATCACTTAATACACTCAGACCAGTTGCTGTTGAAATTTGATTTTTATAATAATCTGAATAATAATCTGAACATTTGTATAGCGCTTTTCTCCTGTCGGACTCAAAGCGCTCAAGAGCTGCAGCCACTGGGACGCGCTCAAGAGGCCACCCTGCAGTGTTAGGGAGTCTTGCCTTGAACTCCTTACTGAATTTTGAGTACTTGACCTAGCCAGGATTCGAACCCTGGTCTCCCATGTCAAAGGCAGAGCCCTTAACCAGTACTCTATTCAGCCACTATTTTTATGGTGACACTCCCACTTTAAAGTGTGTCCACATGTGTCTGCAGCCTGGATGATACTGCAGCGTTGCAGCCATGCACAAGCAAGTCATAGATTACAGGAAATTCCCTATCAGAGTTTATTATAATAAGATTATATTGTATATGGCACTGATGTTTTCTATAGTGCTGTATACAGTACACTAAACAATTCCTGTCACTAACTCCCTCATGAAAGTTCACCATTTAATGTCCTTTCCATAGGCATAGTCCAGTGGCTCTATCAGACTATTGCCCATTAAAGGAAGCCAAACAACCTACCAGTAAGTATTTGGGAGGTGGGAGAGAACCAGAGTGCCCGAGAGGCTGCTGACACAAAAAAATAAAACTCCATGCAGCAGGCTCGTGTAGGAGGCTCTCCTCACTGCTTCCCCCGTTCTCCTCCATCCCCCTCTGTTATGGTCTAATATCCCCCCAAAGCTACTTTTGGGTCAAGAGGATCAGGGAGCACTGTGCAGGCACTGCCCGGCGTCACTCATCCTTGATCGCGTGGCGGGGGGCGCTCTAAGCATGTGCACTAAGTAGTTGTGACAGTGAGCATACGCAGAGATTCCACGGGCGCGTATAGCTGGGCAGCGCCTGTGCAGTACTCACTGACCCTCCCAAGAACGGGGGGGGGGGAGCGTTGGGCATGAGGAGATCCTCCTACACATGCCTGCTCCCCATGTTTTTTACATTTTGAAAATCGCGAACGGATCCTTTAGGCTAATTTCACACCAGGACGTTGCGTTAGAGGGGGCGTTAAGTTAAGGTCGCATAACGTCCCCCTAACTCAACGCCTGGTGGTGCTGGATCTGGACGTCAGAGTGGTCCCGCCGGCCAATCGCCGCACAGAGCGGCTGCTCCAGGAAGTAAACACTGCACGTCATAACGTGCAGTGCATATTAATTAGCCATGTGCCTGGCCGCTCTCCGCTCCTCCCCAACATTACTGAGCATGTGCAAGCAGTCTAACGCGGCTCAGCCGCGTCCAAAGTACTGCATGCAGTACGTTGTCTTGTGACGCAGCGTTACAATGTAACGCAACGTCCGCACTGTGAACAGCCCCATTGATTTTTCATTACTGTGTGGTGGGCTGCGTTACAGACTGCTCTAACGTGCGCCTGTAACGTCCCACTGTGAAACCAGCCTTAAAGATCCTGTTGTGCATGAATGAGCACATTGTTCCCCTCCTTACCCCACCTGCCAAAAGCTAGCCAGTTGTGCGCCACACCTTTTTTCTCTCCTTCCCTCTCTATAGTCAATGTACACATCACTGGACTGTTGCTCAATGATTTGTCTATAAGACTTGTGCTTAGGATTGTTACCCTGGAGATGGATCCTAATCCCTATGGGTGACAGGTATTGTATGAGTGCATTCACCTTTATTAGGTGACTGCATCAAACTATGACAAACAAGCTGAGCTTGACAATACAGATAAAAAAAGTTCCTTTTCACTTAAGGTAGCCATACACTGGTCGATTTGCCATCAGATTCGACCAACTGACAGATCCCTATCTGATCGAATCTGATCAGAGAGGGATCGTATGGCTACCTTTACTGCAAACAGATTGTGAACAGATTTCAGCCTGAAACCGTTCACAATCTGTTGTGGTGGTGGTGGTGCTGCCGCCGCTCCCCCATGCTCGCATACATTACCTGCTCTGCCGGCGCGACTCCAGTCCCCAGGTCACCGCTGCTCCGTCTCCGCTCTGGTCTCCGGCCCCGGCATGCTTTACTTCTTCCTGCCCGGCAGGAAGTTTAAACAGTAGAGCGCCCTCTACTGTTTAAACTTCCTGCCGGGCTGGAGGAACTGAAGCATGCCGGAGACCAGCGTGGACATGGAGCAGCGGTGACCGGGCGTAGACGTGCCGGTGGAGCAGGTAATGTATGCGGCTCTATTGCGTCGGTCGTCGGGTACTCGAACGCCGCTAGCGACGCTCTCCCTACCCGCGGGCGATCGACGCTAATTTTCCGCACGGAGCGATCGACGGGATCGGACGAAAAGGATCGAAATTCGGCGTGTAGCGCGAACGATTGGCAGCAGATTCAATCCCAGTGATCGAATCTGCTGTCGAAACGGCGGCGAATCGGGCCAGTGTATGGCCACCTTTAGAGAAGCTGTCAGCCACACTATCTCAGAAAAAACAACAACACATATATAAGTAGATAAATACTTGCTCTACTTGCATAACACATGTATTACACTGTCCACGTTTTGATTTTAGTGATTTTTCTACAGTAAAAAAAGAGAAAATCCTTCTTAGCATTTACCATTTTAAGTGTGGCTATTTTGGAACCAATCCTGATGTCATTTCCTGCCCTACTCTCCTCTTCCTGATTTTCCCACCCTTCACTATAGAAAGTGCATTGTCTTAGCATGAGAAATATTGGCCAATCAGAGAGGAACAGAAGTGTGAGAGGGGAAAACAGCAGGGAAAGACGCTTCAGCCAATCAGACTGCATTAGTTAAGTCTGAGGGGAAATAGAGAAGCAATAAAAGGATAACCCAGCATGCCCTGCAACTTCCTTTATGTGTACCAAATTTGGTGTGTACCAAATAAGTCAGGTAAACTGGGGAATGATCATTTCTCAACAAGAAAAGTAATAGTGATTTTAACTTTTGGATTGCCTGATAAGCATCCTTATTACTTGTTTACCAGATAAAAATAAATAATTGATTTTTGATTTTATGTCCGATAGTTACACTTTAATCTTACCTCTTCCATGTTGTACATAGCTTGAGAAGAGTGTTTTACAAATGGTGTCATGCAACTTTTCTGTCTGGAGCTACAGAATGTATTGTCTCCATGCCATCTTCCGCTCTGCAAATTCTAAAAACATAATAAACTGCATCTTATAATTTTCTGCCTTTAGGGTCTTTTACACTTTTGCGTTAGTATGCATTTGAGTGCGTTCGTGTGTTTTGGTACGCATTTTTTCAATAGCAGTGCATTGTGAAAAAGATTTCACAACTGTGCCATAACTGTGAACTGTGCCATAGGAAAACATGGGCATTACTTTGAAAATCGGTTTTCTTTCCATTATAACTGAGAGCAATTGGTGTAAAAGGAGCCTTACACAGTAAATTTCTGCCTCTTGCCTTCTCTGAGAAATAAATGTTTACGTAGGAAAGTGGGTAAAGGAATGTGTTGGCAGTGACATCGGGGCGGGGTGGGACTGATCTCAGGAGCCAAGTTTCCAGTTCTCTTAAACATTCACATTTGTAGAGTAGCTTTCGAGGCTTTCTTTAAAGCAGATCTCCAGCCTAAGGGCTGGTTCACACGGACGGCAGGCGGCTTCTGGCGGCTGGAAGCCGTCTTGTTCGGGGACGGCGGTACGGCGATCGTCAGCTTCACGTCGCGATCAGCGGTTTTCATCCCCGCAAGGGAACATGAAGACGCGGTGGCTAGGCGACCCTGGACACTGCCTGCGGCTTCTAGGGTCGGCTGAAACGACACAGGGGATTGGAATGTCACGTTTGCGCAATCGCCGGTAACTGCGCGATGCTAAACGCTCCCATTCACTTGAATGAGAGCGTTTAGCCGACGAGTCCCGAACGCTTGGCGGTAAACGTGTGTGAACCAGCCCTAGATGTAGAATCCTGCAGCCTTCCTGTATAAGAAAGTTATGGTTACCTGCACTGCCTTGTCCCTCGAAACCGTGTCAAAGACCCTGCATCACCCGACTTCCAGCATGTGGCCCCGCCTCCCCCTCTGCTCGGATAAAAATGTCAAAATGTTTACTCCAGTAAACATCCATGGCGATTTTGTTCAGGGGCGGGGTCACGCGCCGGTTGTCAGGTGATGCAGGGTTCTTGGAGAGGCTTCGAGGGACAAGGCAGTGCAGGCAGCCATAACTTTCTTTTACAGGAAGGCTGCAGGATTTTACATTAAGGGCCCGTTCCCACTATCGCGAATCCGCATGTGTTGTCCGCATGCGGATTCGCACAGCCAATACAAGTGGATGGGCCTGTTTCCACTTGTCAGTTTTCCTGTGCGGTTTTCTGTGCAGGATTTTTCTGCACGGCAGAGCACTCAGAATTTGCTTGCGTGTGGAATGCAGGCGAATCTCATGCAATGTATTTAATAGGGAAATCGCTTGCATTTTCCCCATGCGTTTTTTTGCCGCAAATTCGCATAGGTACCAATGTAAATTCACACAGGCAGTGACATGGTTAAAATCGCACATACCCTCACCTATGCGAATTCGCGGCAAAAAACGCATGCGGAATCGCACACGCATGCGATTTCGCCTGCAGTGATTCGCCGGCGATTCAGCATTGCAATAGTGGAAACGGACCCTTAGGCTGGAGTTCCTCTTTAACCACCTTAGCGGTATGGACGAGCTCAGCTCGTCCATTACCGCCAGAGGGTGCCGCTCAGGCCCTGCTGGGCCGATTTTTATGAAATAAAGAGCAGCACACGCAGCCGGCACTTTGCCAGCCGCGTGTGCTGCCCGATCGCCGCCGCTCAGCGGCGAAAGAGGGTCCCCCCAGCCGCCTGAGCCCTGCGCAGCCGGAACAAATAGTTCCGGCCAGCGCTAAGGGCTGGATCGGAGGCGGCTGACGTCCATGACGTCACTCCGCGCGTCGCCATGGCGACAGGAGAAGCCAAACACGGAAGGCTGCTCATTGCGGCCTTCCGTGTTACTTTTGGCCGCCGGAGGCGATCAGAAGAATGCCTCCGGAGCGCCATCTAGTGGGCTTTCATGCAGCCAACTTTCAGTTGGCTGCAAGAAATAGTTTTTTTTTTATTTAAAAAAAAACCCTCCTGCAGCCGCCCTGGCGATCTTAATAGAACGCCAGGGTGGTTAATTGATATGAATAGAAATGGCTCCAAAAAACAAAAAAAATCTTGATGGCTCTTTAAATTCCATGTCCGTTTTCTCCTTCCATGGTTTAACCACTCTGCGACCTCCTAACGCCTATTGGCCGCATAGTGGCTCTGTTGTTCCTCCATCACATCATATGGCTTCATCTCGTGAGGAGCGAGATTAGACGGGAGCGCGTGCTCGCACAAGCTCCCGTCACATAAACAAAAGGAGGCAGCGATCAGCCTGCTAGCGGCTGATAAGCGTTGGCAGGCTGTGTTGTGTATTTATTTCGAAAATATTTATATAGCGCTGACATCTTGCACAACGCTATACAGCGTATATTGTCTTGTCACTAACTGTCCCTCTGATGGGCTCAAAATCTAATCCCAGCCATAGCCATGTATTTTTACGTAGTGTTGGGCCAATTTGTGGGGGGAGGGGAGATATAGCGCTGCATAATATGTTGGTGCTATATAAATACAATAAATAATAATAATAATATAAAAATGTAAAAAACTAGGGCTTTTTCAATAAAAAAAATAAAATAAATTCAAAATTGCAGCAGCAATCGAGACCATCTAAATAAATCTATTTGTGAGAAGAAAAGGAGGTAAAATTCATTTTGGTGCTAAGTTGTATGAGCAATAAATCGTTAAAGCGGTAAAATGCTAAATTGTAAAAAAAAAAAAAAAAAAAAAAATTGGCCCGGTCACTAGTGGGGTATAAACCTCTGGTCCTCAAGTAGTAAAACACTGAATTTTGAAAACTGCTAAATATGTGCAGATACAAGGTATGTGTGTTAATGTCTTTGTGTAAAAAAATAAATAAAAAAATAAAATAAAAATAATTATAATAATAATAATCCGAACATTTGTATAGCGCTTTTCTCCTGTTGGACTCAAAGCGCTCAAGAGCTGCAGCCACTGGGACACGCTCAAGAGGCCACCCTGCAGCGTTCAGGAGTCTTGCCTTGAACTCCTTACTGAATAGGTACTGACCCTAGCCAGGATTTGAATCCTGGTCTCCCATGTCAAAGGCAGAGCCCTTAACCAGTACACTTTCCAGCCACTACTTTTTATAGGGTCTTTTTTTTGGGGGGGGGGGGCAAAAATATACCTTTTACTATGTATTTCCTCTTTGCAGCAGAGGTCATAAATTGATGACACTGAATTTATGATTTTGTGTTTCCTGCCTGCAGAGTGAAAGCCCTCCTCAGCACCTGAGATGTTTGCTCCCGGCGGGTCCGGCGGCTCCTCCTTGCCAAGGAGAAGGGGCCATGGAACCCATGCTCTTCCCAAGCAACCAGAGAGAAGCCTGGCGTCCGCTCTACCCGGTGCTTTATCTATCACTGCTCTGTGCACTGCTCTAGCAGAGCCCGCCTGGCTACATATCCATGGAGGGACATGTAAACGTCAGGAGTTGGGTGTGGCAGATGTGCTGGGAGCCGAGGATCCTGAACTGTTATCAAGTGAGTTCTGTCTCTGTTGCTGTGCTTAAAGCAAACCTGAAGTGAGTCAGAAAAGAAAACTAGCTACTTACCTCGGTATTGGGGAGCCCTGGATAGTCCAGTCCTCTTACACCCCACCAATACAGCACAGGGTCCTTGGTTAATGAGCTTTCTTCTGGCCATAGCTGTGGATGAACACAGCAACACTTGGCATGCGTGAGAACGGTCATGGCATGCCCAGTACTGGAAGCACTTGTGCATGGAGGAGGAAAACCTGTGCTGTTTGCCAGCCTTCCTATAATCTGATAGTCTGGTAGTCTTTATGCCACTCCACTTTTAAAATACTTCTTAAAGTATAACTGAGTGATATGTAGGCTGCCATTTGCATTTCCTTTTACGCAGTACCAGTTGCCTGGCTGTCCTGCTAATCTTCTGCCTCTAATACTTTTAGCCATAGACCCTGTACAAGCATGCAGCAGGTCAGGTATTTCTTACATTATTGTCAGATCTGACGATTAGCTGCATGCTTGTTTCTGGAGTTATTCAGACCAGGGCGTTGGAGTTGGTGGTTTCATAAACTGAGGAGTCGGAGTTAGATGAGTCTTGTACCAGTTCCACAGCCCCAGTTAGTATTAGACTAAGGAGTCGGAGTCAAGGAGTCGGAGCCATTTTGGATACCTGGAGTTGGAGTCAGTCGGCGGTTTCATAAACGTTGGAGCCGGATGAATTTTGTGCCGACTCCACAGCTACTACAGCCAAACAGATCAGCAGGGCTGCCAGTCAACTGGTATTGTTTAAAAGGAAATAAATATGGCAGCCTCCATATCCCTTTTCACTTTAATTGTCCTTTAAGGTGTCCATTAATGATACATCAAATCGAAAGAGGAGTCTGCACACAGTCTTGCTGGAACACTGTGCAGTAGTTTATTGTCCCATCACATAAACAAATGCAATTTACATCTCACCCAACGGCAGACAATCGTTTTGGGGCCACTAGGGTCCTCTTTGTCAAGACATAAGGCCGAAGAAAATGTACAGTTAGCAATAGAGTCCCACGGGAACTGGAAACAATCGGTCGTCCCCATTAACGGCCAAAAACCTGCTAACCAATTTAATCAGTTGAATGGAATGGATTGGATACCAGAAGAATAGGAGGCGCCCTTGTTGTATATTCAAAAAGGTACTGGTCATTTAACCATATATGAAAAATAATTTGCCTACCTTGTGGAAGGAGACAATATTCAGACAAGATATCAAGTGGATTTATTGGTAAAAGCACTTCGGACAACGCGTTTCACGGTACAAACCGCTTCCTCAGGTCAAAGTAAGGTGCTTTTATATGGTTTTTTTTTTGTTTTTGTTTTTTTTGGCGCCCAGGCTCTTCATACCCATATAAGAGCACCTTACTTTGACCTGAGGAAGCGGTTTGTACCGTGAAACGCGTTGTCCGAAGTGCTTTTACCAATAAATCCACTTGATATCTTGTCTGAATATTGTCTCCTTCCACAAGGTAGGCGAATTATTTTTCATATATGGTTAAATGACCTGTTTGAATATACAACAAGGGCGCCTCCTATTCTTCTGGTATCCATAATATAACAACCCAAGCATTGGGATTGTTTGCTCACGATACAGTGAGTATTTTTTCTTTGAAGGAGCTGCGACCACATAATAAAGACCGAGTGGGGACGGGCTTTTCCCACCTGCCTGTTGGGAGTGGTTGCCTCTGGAGCAACCCACACTTGTGAGTATTATTACTCCTATTTTTGTCTATTTATCCAAAGATAATACACCATTGGGGCTCCCGGTGTCTCTGTGGTTTTTTCGTTTAGTGTACCCACCACAGCCTCCAATGGAATGGATTGGTTTTTCAGATCGATCCCATCAATCTGATTACATTGTTAGCGGGTTTTTGGCAACTACCAGTTGTTTCCGACTGCCGCGATGATTGGAAGCGATCAATTGTCCATGGAATTGTATTGTTAATGACCACTCTAAAATGGTCTGAAAGTCAGTATTTCTACTTGGCTCTAAAAGATTCCTTACAGCTTTAAAGCTACTATCCCCGAAAAAAATTCTAGCAGAACATCACTGAAATGGTTAAACAAAGCATTTTGCCATGATATTCCGCTTCAAATCCGCATCCAAACTGGAGATAACTGTATCTTTTTTTACTTGTTAACCACTTCAGGACCAGCACCCTCTGCCCCCTTAAGGACCAGAGGGTGCTGATCCCGTAAACGGCTGCTTCCCAACGAATCGCCGCTAAAATCCGGCGCTCCCGACGAACACGCCGCAGGCTGCTCTCTCTGCCGTCGGTATGACGGCAGAGCGCTGTGCGCCGGTCAGGAGCCGCTTTCATTGGCTCCTGACAATGGCAACTACCAGTTGTTTCCGACTGCCGCGATGATTGGAAGCGATCAATTGTCCATGGAATTGTATTGTTAATGACCACTCTAAAATGGTCTGAAAGTCAGTATTTCTACTTGGCTCTAAAAGATTCCTTACAGCTTTAAAGCTACTATCCCCGAAAAAAATTCTAGCAGAACATCACTGAAATGGTTAAACAAAGCATTTTGTCATGATATTCAGCTTCAAATCCGCATCCAAACTGGAGATAACAGTATCTTTTTTTACTTGTTAACCACTTCAGGACCAGCACCCTCTGCCCCCTTAAGGACCAGAGGGTGCTGATCCCGTAAGCAGCTGCTTCCTAACGAATCACCGCTAAAATCCGGCGCTCCCGACGAACACGCCGCTCTGTCCCCGCCGCAGGCTGCCGACGGCAGAGCGCTGTGCGCCGGTCAGGAGCCGCTTTCATTGGCTCCTGATCCTGTCACTCCATGTAAGCCAATGGGAACAGCTTACATGAATGACAGGGCCAGGAGCCAATAAAAACGCCTCCTGCCCGGCGCACAGTGCTCTGCCGTCATAGAGGCGGCAGAACGGCACATTTCCGCGCAGACCATTCGGGGACAGCGGCGGAGATGGGCGGGGGCGTGCGGTCAGTGGGACGTAGAGTTTACGTCCGGTCAGAACCGCAGCGCCCCCTGCTCGCCGTAGATTTATACTGCTGCTGTCCGCAGTAGGTTTAACACAAATGTATCAACACTGGAATGTAAACAAACACTCTGAAAAGCTGTCTCTGCTTCAGGCACACACAGTGTTCAGAATAGCTCATTAGAAGATTTTCATATATAATAAAAAGCAGTTAAAATAAAAAATGCAATAACAGCTTTCAGGGCAAGATAAACTACACTTTTGAAACTTGTAATTTGTAGACAGACAATATGACTTGGGCACAAAAGCAAATATGATAACTGTATGAGTAATAAAAAGTAGGATAACATATTTTTATTGAATGTTGTTGCATAAATAAAGGTATGTTATTTTTTTTAAATATATTTGCAGAGTTCTGTATGAACCGTCAGACTATACTACTTCTCCGTGTCATAGCTGGCTTCTGTTTCCTGGGTATCGCCTGCAGTATGACTGCCTTCTTGCTAGACGTCTTTGGCCCTAAACACCCAGCTCTGAAAATTACACGTCGCTATGCCTTTGCCCATATCCTAACAGGTATGTTCAGTATGCTGAGATCATTAATGTGATCATTGATGTCATGACACAGATTTGGCATAAAAGTCCAGGATATTGTAGTCCAGTTGGAAAGCGGTTCTGCTGCTGCTTTTTTGCTTTAGATCTTTGCTCCTACTCCTGCTTGGCTTTAGATTTCTGTTCCTACTTCTTCCTGATTTCAAGTCCCTCCTCCTACTCTTTCCTGATTATAGGTCCCTCCTCCTACTCCTTCCTGATTACAGGTCCCTCCTCCTACTCCTTCCTGATTACAGGTCCCTACTCCTTCCTGATTACAGGTCCCTCCTCCTACTCCTTCCTGATTACAGGTCCCTCCTCCTACTCCTTCCTGATTACAGGTCCCTCCTCCTACTCCTTCCTGATTACAGGTCCCTCCTCCTACTCCTTCCTGATTACAGGTCCCTCCTCCTACTCCTTTCTGATTACAGGTCCCTCCTCCTACTCCTTTCTGATTACAGGTCCCTCCTCCTACTCCTTTCTGATTACAGGTCCCTCCTCCTACTCCTTCCCGATTACAGGTCCCTCCTCCTACTCCTTCCCGATTACAGGTCCCTCCTCCTACTCCTTCCCGATTACAGGTCCCTCCTCCTACTCCTTCCCGATTACAGGTCCCTCCTCCTACTCCTTCCCGATTACAGGTCCCTCCTCCTACTCCTTCCCGATTACAGGTCCCTCCTCCTACTCCTTCCCGATTACAGGTCCCTCCTCCTACTCCTTCCCGATTACAGGTCCCTCCTCCTACTCCTTCCCGATTACAGGTCCCTCCTCCTACTCCTTCCCGATTACAGGTCCCTCCTCCTACTCCTTCCCGATTACAGGTCCCTCCTCCTACTCCTTCCCGATTACAGGTCCCTCCTCCTACTCCTTCCCGATTACAGGTCCCTCCTCCTACTCCTTCCCGATTACAGGTCCCTCCTCCTACTCCTTCCCGATTACAGGTCCCTCCTCCTACTCCTTCCCGATTACAGGTCCCTCCTCCTACTCCTTCCCGATTACAGGTCCCTCCTCCTACTCCTTCCCGATTACAGGTCCCTCCTCCTACTCCTTCCCGATTACAGGTCCCTCCTCCTACTCCTTCCCGATTACAGGTCCCTCCTCCTACTCCTTCCCGATTACAGGTCCCTCCTCCTACTCCTTCCCGATTACAGGTCCCTCCTCCTACTCCTTCCCGATTACAGGTCCCTCCTCCTACTCCTTCCCGATTACAGGTCCCTCCTCCTACTCCTTCCCGATTACAGGTCCCTCCTACTCCTTCCCGATTACAGGTTCCTCCTCCTCCCCGATTACAGGTTCCTCCTCCTCCTCCTTCCCGATTACAGGTCCTTCCTCCTCCTCTTTCCCGATTACAGGTCCCTCCTCCTCCTCCTTCCTGATTACAGGTCCCTCCTCCTTCCCGATTACAGGTCCCTCCTCCTCCTCTTTCCCGATTACAGGTCCCTCCTCCTCCTCCTTCCTGATTACAGGTCCCTCCTCCTTCCTGATTACAGGTCCCTCCTCCTTCCTGATTACAGGTCCCTCCTCCTTCCTGATTTCAGGTCCCTCCTCCTCCTTACGTACTGCATTAAAGTGAACTTGTACCAGGCCAGAATCAAAAAAGTTAGATACTCATCCATGTGTAGGGAAAGCCCTGGATCCCATAGAGAAATGGTTCCCAACCTTTTTGAAGTCGTGACACATCGTGCCAAAGGCTCAAATCTCCATGACACATCACATATGTACAATAGAAAAATACCACGAAATGGGTGAAAGAGTGCATTATGCTGAATACACTTAAAAATGAAGGCTATAACATTTCAGAAATATTAATAATAATTAATCAGTGGGACAGTTACCCCCCCCCCTCCCCCACCCATTTGGAATGATTGCACAGCACCAAGAATTTGCACCGCACGTTATAGCCGTATTGCACCCCCCCCCAAAAAAAAAACCCTCACAGGTAGCCAGGTGTAGTTAGCCAACTATAGGTGCCCCAGTATAGGAAGTCAGGTATAGGTGCCCTCAGTTATAGGTAGCCAAGCATAGGTACCCCCAGTATAGGAAGTCCGGTGTCGGTGCATCAGTATAAGTAGCCAAGCATATGTGCTCCCAGCATAGGAAGTCAGGTGTAGGTGCCCTCCATATAGGTAGCCAAGCATAGGTGCCCCCAGTATAGGAAGTCAGGTGTAGGGGCATCAGTATAGGTAGCCAAGCATAGGTGCCCCCAGTATAGGAAGTCAGGTGTAGGGGCATCAGTATAGGTAGCCAAGCATAAGTACCCCCAGTACAGGAAGTCAGGTGTGGGTGCCTTCAGTATAGGTAGCCAAGCATAGGTGTCCTCAATATAGGAAGTCGGGTGTAGGTGCATCAGCATAGTTAGCCAAGTATAAGTGTTCCCAGTATAAGAAGGAAGGTGTAGGAGGACCCCTTATAGGTAACCAGGCATAGGTGTCTCAAGTATTAGTAGTCAGGTTAGGAGCCCTCAGTGGCATATGTTGACAGCAGCGGCTGACTCACCAGCTCCACATGTTCCAGTGTTGATGTCACTCTTCTTTCCCCCGCCTCTGCTCTGACTGTAGTAGTTAAAGGGAAGGTTCAGGGACTAACAAAAAAAAAAATCCATATCCACTTACCTGGGGCTTCCTCCAGCCCGTGGCAGGCAGGAGGTGCCCTCGGCGCCGCTCAGCAGGGTCCCAGTGGCCGACCCGACCTGGCCAGGCCGGCAGCCAGGTCGGGCTTCTTCTGCGCTCCATTGTGCGTTTCACGCCGGCGCGAACTACTGAGCCTGCGCAGTACAGCCCGGAGGACGTCCGATGACGTCAGCGCGCCGGCGTGAAACGCACAGTGGAGTGCAGAAGAAGCCCGACCTGGCCGCCGGCCTGGCCAGGTCGGGTCGGCCACCGGGAGCCTGCGGAGCAGCGCCGAGGGCACCTCCTGCCTGCCACGGGCTGGAGGAAGCCCCAGGTAAGTGGATATGTATTTTTATTTTTTTTTGTGTTAGTCCCTGAACCTTCCCTTTAAAGGAGGGCTACAAGAAAATGGCCACCGATGTCCGCATTTGTGGACATCGGTGGCCATTTTCTTGTAATCCTGCTCAAACTACAGTCAGAGCGGAGGCAGGGAGAGACAGAGTGGAGCAGCGAGTGGCAACACATACCTGATGCTGGTTGCCAATTTGTGCCATAGAGCCTTTCCCTGTCCTCGCTCTCTCATTGTTCCACCACCGCCCCCTGTGTAGGTCAAATACCTCTTCAGCACTCCTTGTGCAGGTTTCATAAGTACTCACATTCCCAAATGCTTACGAAGAAGAGCAGATCTGTACTGCACATAAGGGAGGCTGGGCTTATGAATGGGCAGTACGGATGCACCTGCCTTCAGTAACCACTCAGGGACACTAGTAGTTTCAAAGCCTGTCGTGGAGTACTGAAGTTATGTAAATTCAGCAGGGGACATTGGTGAAATGAGGGCACAGTGAGAAAACTGGGAAGGCTCTGTGGGATCCAGGGCCTTCCCTCTTCATAGCTAAGTAGCAGAAAATCTAAATAAATGTGTTGTGTATGACAAAATAGTAGTCAGTTTGGAAAATATTATTGCTGGACTGTTTTCCTAATTTGAATTTAGTTTTGTTTTGTGTAATTTGTTAAAATACTTTACTTCAATTTCTCTATCTTTTTTCACAGTTTTGCAATGTGCTACAGTGATTGGCTTTTGCTACTGGGCTTCAGAGCTCATACTTGCCCTTCAGCAGCAACACAAGCAGTACCATGGTTCCCAGGTCTATGTGACCTTCGCTGTGAGCTTCTACCTGGTGGCTGGTGCTGGAGGTGCATCCATCTTGGCCACTGCTGCGAATCTCCTTCGCCATTACCCTACAGAAGAGGAAGAGCAAGCTCTGGAGCTGCTGTCAGAGATGGAATCTGACTCCTACCCTGCAGAGTATGATGTCATGAATCCTTTCCAGCCTCCACCAGCTTATACTCCATAATGAGGGAGACAGCCAGTGTATTATCCATCAGACTGTCTTCTCCCTGTTTCGGGAGAGAGTACCTGCTGACTGAACCAGGAGGATGTTTCAGTTCAACTGCTGTAAATATGGAAACGGGCAGTTTATTCAGCTTCCTTTGTGGCCAGGTCATCGATTTCACGCTTCCCTTGCTTTTTGTTATAGAACATTCTTTTTTTGTGATTGCTCACAACTCCCAGAATGCTTTTCTCTTTAATATTTCTTTTGCTCTTGTCCTTGTCCTGCTTTGCCATGAAATCCAGCCAAGATAACAACACTGGCAGACCTTCTTCAGAAAGTCCCGTGTGTGGGGCCATAGTCTTTCTGAAGGAAAAGGATCAATGTGCGACTGCTTACATTCGTAAGCATTGTATTTCCAGTCAAACCCAGAGGTGCAGAGAAAGGTTTTCCTGATGGGCTCCTAGGAAAGAAAGAGGATGAGAATTCTGATTGCCTATATCAACGGTTGTAAGAGCGGTAAAACTGATTTTCTCTACTGGTGATAGATCAGAGATCTTACAGTCCTGCTGCCATCCATACACGGTGTTGGCAGCCATCTGTGCAGATCATCAGCTTAGCGAAAGAGATCCTGGATACTTCAGTCGTTCTGGTATTTCCTGAGGATTTATTCTGTTGTGTTTACTTCCCATCAGTCCAGCCTCTAACATGGCTGCCTCCACAGGGTATGGCTGACAGCATTCTGTTGGAAAAGGAGAATGTATTTAGCCTGAAAGAGGCTCGTTTGTCCAAAGTCTGGATTGCAATATGTTGGTGTGATTGGTTAAAATGTGTTTTTTTTTTCGTTCCGTTTTTTCACCTGTACCTAATGTATGGGTGTTATTTATATACCTGTGGTGTATATATTCTTTTTTTTTTTAATTGCTTAAAAAAAAATGTATATTTTCATGTGTTTTCATGAGGCACAGTAGATAGACTGTAGATGGTTAGTTACCAGGCAGGCTCTTGGAAAGAATTATCAAAGCGTTATTTATCCAACCTATACCCCTCCCCCTTTGCCCACTTTAGATACTAACCCTAATTGACTTATTTATATGACACACAATGGAAAGGACTGTCCATTGCTGCCCACTCTAGCAATTTTTTTAAATTAAATATTTAGACAAGAGGAGAGTATTTGGTCTCTCCTAAAGGATTTTAGCTTGATTAGCATGGCAGTGTGCAGCTTTACTGCCCCTACTGGAGGCAGTGGGTGAGTTTCAGCTTTGAATGGATAGTGGCAAACTTTTTGGCTATTGAGAAGTGCACAGTTAAGTGAACGCAAGCAAAAAAAAAGTGTGTTTTCGTCAACACACCACTTTGTTGCCTTGATTGGGCTGCCAGTTACTGCTGCAGGTAAAATGGAAAACTCCATGAACCTTGTATGTTGGTTCACAGCCACTGATCATTGACATGAGACAGTGATCAAAATGTGCTGCACAGACGTGAACTTTTACATTTAGTTTTTTTTTTAATCTTCTTACGTTCTTTAAAGAGAACCAGAGATGAAGCAACCTCATGTATTTTACCTTATAAATCAGTGGGAACATGACAGTAAACACCTAATCTGCTCTTTGTTACATTGTTCTCTGTTTAATTTGCCTGTTATCACCTCTAAGATAAGAATCCCGACTAAGCAGTCGGTCTGGCTTTGCTACAGAATAATTATAGCTGAGACTGTGTTCTTTGCTGTCTTCAAGTCCAAGCCTGCCCCCTGCTGGCTTTGCTCAGGAATCATTATAGCTGAGTCATTATAGCAAAGCCAGAATCAATGCTCAGTCCGGGATTCTTATCTCAGCTAGATAACAGACACTTTTAGCAGTGAGGATGGAACAGAGAGCATGGTAAATGTTTTCTCTAATGTTCCCACTGATTTCTATGGTAAAATACACAAGGGTGCTTCGTCTCTGGTTCACTTTAAAATTACCTTTGTTTTTGCATACTGCAATTTTGATGTCTGTGGGGTTTTTTTGGTTTTGTTTTTAGCTTAGTAATCTTCCGTTTTTAACTCTGTTGCCATAATACTATTACTTATTTTTTAAATCAACTTTCTTTTCTCATTTTACATTATTTAAGGGTAATCTGTGTAAAAAAATATATATTTTAAAATATGTATACAGAAATTTACATGGATTAAAAAAATGATGCTGAACAGATTGAATCAGATAAAATAACCCTTTTTTTTTCTTCTGGGTTTTTTTCTTCTTCTCCCCCCCCCCCCCCCCCCCCCCTTTTGAACAGGACTATAAATATTGGTGTCCCCACTCCCCTCCCTCTGCCCTTCCCCAACCAAAAATGAAAATGGCTTTTTAAACTTCAAACATAAAGGCTTGTACACACGTGCAACTTAATGCATGACCAAACGCCCAACATGACGAACTACACGACTTGTTGTTTGCACAACTATTACGTACACGCACTGACCAACTCGACAACCAATTTAAATACTGCACGCACACCATATCCATGTTAAAAAAAAAACAGCAAGTCATTCAAACGACTTGTACACACGTGGCCAACTTGCACGATAGTTGGTCAGTACATCTGCCGGTTGGATCGGACAAACAGCCTCTTATCAGTCGCTCATCTAGTGGTTTGCCGTGTTTACACATGCCAAAAGTATCGTCCAACAGACAAGTTTGGATGAGAGTTGGGCAGAAAAGTTGCACGTGTGTACCAACCTTAATGGCCCATACTCACGGGCTACAACTCACACGGCGCGCGCGTGTTGTGGCGACAGGTCGCCCGTGAGTATGAGGCGCAACACGGGCGCGCAACCCGAACCGTCGCTGCTGTCGCCAGGCGATTGGCGCGGTCAATCGCCCGGTGACAGTTGCTGCCGCAACTGTCGCTAGTCCGCGTGAGTATGCAGACTAGCGACCGCAACCTCTGTCCAGAACACGGAGCTTCCGGCGGCGGGGGAGGAATGTCGGCGTCAGCTTCCGTCGCACAGCTGATCCCTCTTCCGCGTGTGTACGCGGAGGGACCTGGCGACGAGCTGTCGCCGGCCTGTCGCGCACACGCTCCCGTGTGCTAGCGACAGGCCACAAATGTAGCCCGTAAGTATGGGCTATTAGACTATGACTGATTATGGTTGGGATTAGATTGTGAGTTCCTCTGAGGGACAGGTAGAGACATGGCTATATACACTATGTAAAAGTGCTGCAGAAGATGGTGGTATATTAATAGAAATTATATAAATACAAAATGATTATAAATTTGAGGGCAAGAATGCTAAAAGCAGAGCTGGGATTACAAAGATCAAGTGTATAAACTATATTGTATGTAAATATTAGTCTTATTTCTTTCATTCATGGAAAATGATATGCAGATTTTGACTTTTTTGGTATGTGATGCAAAGTCACACATCATTTCCTTTAAGCGATTATAAATAAATTGGCTAGGTTGTTGAAAAAAGCCAAATTTTGAAATGCCAAGACGAGTCATTTACAAATGACTGTGTTTATGTACATTTGTGCAGTCATATTCTAGTGAAGGAGATTTTCACAAAGAAATGAACATGTTATGGTATTTAGTGTTTATTTGTATTCCTGAACTTACGGTAATTTAGTTTGTTACCTTATACAGCTACTACACTTGTTGTTTTTTAGTACCAGATACTAAAAGGAATAGTCATTTTTTTTTCTTTCACAGAACAGTGTCAAGCCTTGTTCTACTTGTAACCCAATCACTAGAATGCAAGATTTAATAACTTGACAGTAGCCTGAACAAACCTCTCTCAATTCCTGTGTTACTGACCATTTAGCTTTTCCAAACATCTCTAAGGCCTAGTGCACACCAGAGCGTTTCCGCTGCGGTTTGCGATCCGCTTGCGGGTGCGGATCCGCTAGGGTAATGTATTTCAATGGGCTGGTGCACACCAGAGCGGGAGGCGTTTTGCAGAAACGCATACTCCCGGGCTGCAGCAGATTTTGGATTGCGGGTGCGTTTCTGCCTCAATGTTAAGTATAGGAAAAACGCAAACCGCTCTGAAAAACGCCTGTTCAGAGCGGTTTTGCCGGCGTTTTTGTTACAGAAGCTGTTCAGTAACAGCTTTACTGTAACAATATATGAAATCTACTATACTGAAATCAGCTGCAGCAATCCGCAAAACGCCATAGAAAAATAACAAAAAGCATTTCAAAATCTGCTAGCATTTTGCGGATCTGCTAGCGGTTTTTGGTGTGCACCAGGCCTTAGTGCACCTGTTGCTGACCCTTCAGCATTCACATACATCTCCAAGTGTACCTGTCACCTACTCTCCAGCCTCCACATACATCTCCATGTGCACCTGTTACCTACCTTCCAGCGTCCACATATATGCATACATCTCCAAGTGCACCTGTCACCTACCCAAGTAGATCCAAGTACACCTGTTACCTGCCCTCCATCTTCCATTTACATCTCCAAGTGCACCTGTTATTCAACCTTCACCTTTCAGACATCTATATGTGTATCTCTTTACTACCTTTTCAATAATTTGTTCTTGAACATGCACATACAAATTACACAAAGGGAGAAGTAGATGGGTTGGATTCCTAAATATGTGCAGAGAAGAGCAGTGAAGGTAAAGTGTAACTTTAGCCATTTTTTTTCCATATTGTGAGGACAGGAAATAACCATTATAAATCCCTTATTGCTATACTGTATATAAGGGAGATTGTACCCCATTTCCTGCTCTTCTAGCACAGGAAATGAGGAAGTCTAAGCGGTGATAGACACAATATACAAAGCATTTACAGCTTTAGCCATACTAAAAGAATTTCTATGGCTTGCATTCTGCCTATCATCAGTGGGGCAGGTTTACCAAGACATAGCTAGGAGAGTTGAAGTAAACCTGGTGCACAACAGGTGCAGAAGTGGAGCATTTGCTCTCAATGAACCAGACGGAATCTTTGATCTGGGAATCTGCTTTGTTTTTATGCTAGTTCAGCTCCAGTTTCCATTTTACTGGATTTGATAAATCTGCCCCAGTGACCCTGGTCTTGACTCTCTCTTAATTGTTTTTCTGTCATGTCTACACATACTGTACATTTTCAGCATCTAACAAGCAAAAATAGTATTTAAAAGTCGTTAAGGAAATTAAAATGTAACTTTAACTGAAACAAAAAAAATTGGACAGTTACTTACCTGGGGCTTCTTCCAACCCCCTGAAGTCTTCCTGGTCCTTCGCTATCCTCCCACGCTGTTCGGTTCCTCGAGTGCTCCTCCGAACGCTGTTTGCGTGGCCCCATGCTGTGTGCCATTTCCAACACGCTCCAGTGGCCGAGACCACACTGCACTTGTGCTGTAAACAAAAATTGCTACTACGCGTGCGCAGAATGCTACCGGCCACGGAGGAGTCGCGGTGGCTGAAGAGTCACCTGGCTTACAGAGGGGGGCATCGGAGGAACGGCGGAACACGGAATCATGGCAAGGGGGCAGGAGGGCTTCATGGGGTTGGAAGAAGCCCCAGGCAAGTGACTGGTCAATTCTTTTTTTCAATTAAGTGTCCCTTTAAGTAAATTTAGCACAACCTATTTTGAGTAAATATTTTTTTTTACTACTATTTTCTGTTATTGATCATTATTGATTCCGTTAATCTTCTGAGAGAAAACTCTGTAAAAACATGAATTCAATCAGGGCCATTTTCTGTCAGAAATCTCCCAAAATGTAACCCAGATAGCAATAAAAATTGGACCAATGTTCCAATCCTTCCTTACTGTATTCAGAATTAAAACAGGATTTCTACCATAAGCTGTGTTTACTTCAGATATTAAAGTATAAACTAATTTCATAAAATTCTTGCTTAGCGTGGGACTTTTCATAATTAAATGTTCTAAAGAAAATAATAACTTTCTAGTCCAAATTTCAATCTCCTATGATTTTCTAGCTTTGCTGAATTTTGCTAATTGCAGCCACAGCAACAGCTCATGATTTTTGTATGGACTAGCTCCATTCATTCTGCTGTGTTTTATCCATGCAGATAGGGCTGTTTACATGTGAAGATGTCTGTCCACAGCCCGCATGCCTACATACCCAGTTTAGTTTTCAGACAGTACAACCAAGCAACCAGTTGAGGCAGAGAGCAAATGGCACACGGTCTGTGATAGAGATTTGTTCACTTCCAGGTTTGATGACTGTTGCCAGGTCTTGGTGCACTTGTAGGTCTGTAGGTGAGCTTTTACACACAATAAGAACACAATCTGTCATTTTATGAAAGCATGTACTGTAAGTAGATAAAAAGATAAGTTTGCCACATAAGAAATGGGGGGAGGGGGGTTGAGATGGCTCCAGAGAGAGCAGTGAAAGTGGACATGGAGATGGTAGATGAGATGATAAATCCAGCTTGCATACAAATTTGAGGCAATCTGTTTGCAACTTGAAATTGGGCCAAACAGGAAGTGTGTTTTATTGGCCCAGTACTAGGCTGCATACATTTTGCTTAAAATACACATGCAGAGCTGGAATTGCTTCCATCTCTAGTTCTAAAAGCATCAATTTAAAAAGCTAAGGTCTACATTGAGACCTGTTTGCAGGACTGAAATAACTTAAAACTAAAGATGATAATCTACTTCAATATACAACACACTTCTCTCAGAATTGACCATAGCTTTTTAAATCGTTAAGGGCTTGTTTCCACTACGTCTAAATATGCAGCGTTTCCCTGCAGGAGAGCCAAACTGGCTAGGCTTGCAGTCCAAATCTCCTACTACTGGTGCGATTCTGGATGGCATGCTGCTGTTTACTACAGCACACATCTGAATACCTATAGCTGTGCATGGCAGCACAGGTGCTGTGTCCCAGTGGAAATAGGCCCAAACACTTTATGACCACTCTTACTGCTTTCCTTGTATTTACCCTTAAATTGCACCTGAACTCTTGCACAGGACAGAAGGAAAACAGAGAGAAATGCACCCTGTATGTATATACAGAGTTTAGCCAGTCCAATTCCCCCTCATCTGTGTCGAATCACAAGTGTAATTTGATCTCTCCCCTGTGTCAGCTGAGTTTATTTGAAAGCACAGGATGTTAACCCTATGTCTACTTCCATGAAAGCAGGAAGTAGAAACACTGCAGATTTATTACAGGATTTGTATAAGCTGTAACAAAGAAATATTGTTTTAAAGGTTATTATGCTGTTGCGTATCTTTTAGAGCAGAGAGGAAGTTCTGAGTTCAGGTGCACTTTAAGGGCTAGTTTCTGTTGGATGCAATCCCCTTTCCCCCTTAAAATTCCTTCGATAGCAGGCTCCTATCTGAATAATTTTCTGCTTGAATCCATAGTGATGGGATGTTTTCTTATGATTTGTAACCGTTGGGAGTCCCTAAGCTCAGGATCTGACAAAGGAAAGTACAGTACTCTCACAAGCTAATCCTCCAACAAAGTGCTGATAGGTGGACCATGTACAGTACTCGCCTCTTTTGTTTACTTGGAATTCTTGGCATTACCAAGGCACTAATGTGGAGATTGCTTTGCAGGATTCTTTTTTCAGTGGTTGCAGTTACCTACTTAGTTTATCAAGGTAAAGTCAGAGGACTGTATTTCCTTACACTGTAGCAAGTGCCGTTACAGCGCTCTTCTCAGCCTTGTGAAGGGATCTAACATTTTAAAGGGAATGTATAGTGAGTTTTTGTTTTTCTAATAATTAGAAGAGAGAAGAACAGTGTATACTTAACTCTTCCTTGGTCATGTGACTACTTGCAGGTTCCTTAAAGGGACACTGAAGCGAAAAAGAACTTGTGATTATAATTAATTGGTTGTATAGTACGGATAATTAATAGAACATTAGTAGCAAAGAAAATAGTGTCATATTTTTATTTTCAGGTATATAGCTTTTTAAAAACCTTGCATCATTATCTAACAATCGCACTTTTCACAAAACACTCAGCATTTTAAATGATTTCACTGAGCGGGCTACTGACCCTTTGAACTTTTCTTTGTATAAAAAACATAAAGAAGAAACTATGAGACAGTTGAGATAAGTGCTTCAAAAGACAGTGCTGTCCACTACTTTATAAAGTCGCAGAGCTCACAGAAGCTCTTTTGCATACATGGTAACTGGAGTTTCTTAACTCTTACTGTACTGGAAACAATATGAGACTCATATCTGTGCTAAGCTGTCCTACACATACAAATCATTCTCTCATAAGTTTATTTTCACTTCAGATTCCCTTTAATATGCCCATTGTAACTGGCTGATGCTCCAAGTCTCTTTTTTTTTTGTAGAGGTTTCCCAGCATCCTATATTTCTAGACACTGCTCCATTCATACTTACTGAGAGGCTAGTAGTGATCAGAAACTGCACAGAACACAGCGGCTGTAAACACAATGGAACATTGAGGAACATAACCTGTGTTTCTAACTGCCAAAGAGGAGACTATACTATTCTAATCCAATCCTTACAGGACTTTATGTGCCTGCACAGTACTTTAAATATAAATGATCAATGATTCATTGTACTTCCTATATCAAGTTGACAAAACGCCTTATAAATAATAAATAGAAACCCTACAGACCTTTTGCTATTTCCGGCCAAAATTATTATTAGTGAGCGTTGCTGCCATTCATTTGGGAGGCATTGTGACACTTCATGCACACATTCACCATGACTAAGTGACGTACTGTCCAATGGAGACGGGAGGGGAGCACCCACATCACCCACGGAGAAAGCAAATTGGCCAAGAAAATATGGCCAACTTATCGCCTGTGATCTGACGGGTACAGGAGACTAGATACCTGTACAAAGATCAGACTGATGGACCAAAAAGATCACACAAAATTATGTCAGATGGTTCATATTTGCATGTACTGTAGTCTGTAGACACTACACAGCTACACATTTAAAGGGATACTGTAGGGGGGTCGGGGGAAAATGAGCTGAACTTACCCGGGGCTTCTAATGGTCCCCCGCAGACATCCTGTGTCCGTGCAGCCACTCACCGATGCTCCGGCCCCGCCTCCAATTCACTTCTGGAATTTCTGACTTTAAAGTCAGAAAAACACTGCGCCTGCGTTGCTGTGTCCTCACTCCCGCTGATATCACCAGGAGTGTACTGCGCAGACACAGACCATACTGGGCCTGCGCTGTGCGCTCTTGATGACATCAGCGGGATCGAGGACACGGCAACGCAGGTGCAGTGGTTTTCTGACTTTAAAGTCAGAAATTCCAGAAGTGAACCGGAGGCGGGGCCGGAGCATCGGTAAGTGGCTGCGCGGGCACAGGATGTCTGCGGGCGACCATTAGAAGCCCCGGGTAAGTTCAGCTCATTTTCCCCCGACCCCCCTACAGTATCCCTTTAAGGCCTCTGTTCCACACGCAGCTAAGGTGGTGAATTTGAGTTGCATCCGAGCACAGCGGTTGCCATCCTCCGACATGACATAAGACTTTTTTAATTGCTGGGTAATGCCGCCACGTGTCATGGTTGTGTTTAAATGCAGTAGTTCAGCAGCATGTAAATTCACCTGGATGGCACTTGTGGTTGGTGCTGTGTCGGAGTGTGCTGCCCTAAAATGTATGCTGCCCTGCATGCACAGTACAATCCTGTGCTGCGAGATTTCCTGTTTTTATGCTTCAGGCGATATATCTGCAGCTGCGCCTCCTACACTCCCCAAATTTTGAGTGTATGGAGGGGACCCTCAAAACTACATACCTGTCAAATTGCACACTGGTTCCCCAGATAGAGTAAACAAATCTATCTTGGGAACCAGCAGGATTTGGGGGATATTTGGCATAGAGTTCATGTGGTTTCCTCCATACCTTCAAAATTTTGGAAGTGTAGGAGGTGTGGCTGCAGAGATATTTTGGGTAATTCTGTTTCAAGTTTTCACTGAGCGTGCGTGTTACTCAGACCGGAAGGCAGCTCAAGGATGGCACAATTGGACACAGCACCGGCACCTGGGAGGCTGAACTGCTAGACAAAATGAGCAGTTCAGCCACCCATGGGAAAGAGGCCTTAGTCTTCTCCCCTTGCTGCAGCAGAGATCTGTGCAATATGGTTGTATAAGTCTGCATTTCTGTATCTATTAAATGCCTATGAACCAATAATATAAATTATTTCATGCATACCCTAGTAAGTGAATGAAAATAACAACCTACAAAACTCACTTTATGTTCCCTTAAACTAAGGTCACTTTTAGGCTCACTGAAAAAAAAAATAGTCTAAATAAAAATCATTTAGTAAGGCAAATGGCTTCCTGCAAATTGAGTGCTCCACAGCAGCCGGTTAGAATTCATGTTCTATAAATCTGGCAATGAAATAAGTCTAGTTTATGGTGCTGGATTGCTGTACTTTGTCCATCATCATTGTGGAATAAATAGTACCTTAAAGTGAACCGAGCACCTTTTTTTCACTCAGGACATTTCTATAGCACATGAAAAATGTATGCCGACTATCTGTTTCATTATTAAAATAAACTTTAATTTTACCTTGTATTTTACATTCAAAGTTGTTAAATTGGCCTGTTTGAGCAGACCTGCCGACCGTCCCCATCCGCAGAAAGTTCAGTAACCTCTAATTGTTTTATTGCGCTAATTACCAAGAGATAAACCATGCCTTTCATCAGCAAAGAGGGTGAATAATTAGGAGTGTGTTTTCAAAGCCATGCTTTGAAAACACACTCCTAATTATTCACCCTCTTTGCTGATGAAAGGCATGGTTTATCTCTTGGTAATTAGCGCAATAAAACAATTAGAGGTTACTGAACTTTCTGCGGATGGGGACGGTCGGCAGGTCTGCTCAAACAGGCCAATTTAACAACTTTGAATGTAAAATACAAGGTAAAATTAAAGTTTATTTTAATAATGAAACAGATAGTCGGCATACATTTTTCATGTGCTATAGAAATGTCCTGAGTGAAAAAAAGGTGCTCGGTTCACTTTAAGTACAAGCAATAAATTCTGCCTCCCCAGCAGTGACTCCGCATTTTACACCATCCACTTGTACTTAGCATTTGGCATTAAACAATTGGTTCCGTTTCTGTTTCTAGCTTGGGGAACTCCTCACACCTTCCTTGTTATGACATTCTTATTATAACCAGACTGCTTTTTTTTCTGTGTGGGTGTTTTTTTAAATTTTATTTTATAGGAAAATAAAAGAAAAAATATGAGACTACATTCTTGTAATGTGTTTTTTGTTTTTTTTTCTTTATGAGCAGAGAATGGAGCGTGCACTTACTGACATACAACATACTGTGGCAAACTGTCACCACATGTTATAGCTATAACAAACCTTAAAGTGAGCACGACGTAAAAATAAACTGATGAGACAAACTATTATATTTATCCTCCTACTTCTAAAAATGACTTTTTCGTAACTATCCCAGGGTTTTATTTTATATTCAAACATTGACAAAGTAGTTTGAATGTTTTACTGTCTCTAATCGGTGGTCCCCAAATTAGAAAAAGGTCAATAGTTTGTGTATATTATCTCTCCCTGCCCTCAGAAGTTGTATTCTGCCAGGAAAACTTTTATGGCTGTAATTTGCTTATCAGTGATGTGTACTATATTACTGACAAGACAGCCACTTCCATGCCTAGAAATTTACTCGTTCAGCCAGCAAAATAAATTAAACAGTCTGGTTATTAATGTTTTGTACTGTACTTACACATGTTTATCTCATTATGTCGCATATCACCTCGGGTACACTTTAAATTAAGATGCTAAACGGTATTTGGCAAGGCAACAAAGCAAACAAACGTGACAAGTTCAGACATCTGCCCCTGTGCTAACATTGGCTACTCCAGAACCCATGCAGCCAATACAGTTGTTGGTTGGGTGTAGATATAGGCTGAGTTCACAGTGGTCAGTTGCATAGCACACACATTATGAGTGTGAACTGCAATGGAGACTGGACACGGACTTTAATGCAAAGCCTGCGTGCAGCAAGGTAGAATAATGCGATCCGTTACTATGAACAGGTCCATAGAATTGTATGGGCAGTGAGTTGACATGCAGAATTATTCTGCAACGCAACTGAGCACTGTGAACAGGACCATACTCTTCTATTTACCACATTGGCAAAAACTGAGCAATCTAGAACAATTAGATACTGTATGACCATAAATCCAGTATGTTGTAAGGGTTCTAAGCAAAGCTCAGTAGTTGGGTGTAAAAAGGAGAGAATATTCTCATGTAAAATTGATAGCTTTAAGCAGTGTACCTCAACATTATTTTGGAATGTACCAATCATGAAAGTCTACAGTACTTTTGCCAAGTACCCAGTGGTATAGGAAAGATGAACTCAAATACCCCTTAACACCCATACATCTAATGGGCTCTTTTCACTCTGCGTCAGTGGCAACAGACAATAATATAATTGTATTGCAGTTTGATGCAATTATATCACTACACATCGCTCAATTATATACGAATTATATACGTTCACATCGGCACATCAGCCATGCAGTGGGTTCTGCTGGGATATGCAATGCATACAGTCAATGAAAAGTATGCTTCACTGTCACTTTTACCGTGTGCGTTTTTGGTAACACACTGCATGCAGTGCGTTGGGATGCTGCATGCCGTTCCACCTTACCCATGGCACTGTGAATGTTTCATAGATAGTGGAGTGCTGTGCTGCAAGCCGTGTTACAATGCGGCCGTTATGCTGCAACACACCACTGTCAACATAGCGTAAAAGTCAGAATTATGCTAGGCACACACAATGAGATTTTCTGGCAGATTTACTGTCAGATTGATTATTTCCAACATGTCCAAACTGATTTCTGACAGTTTTCCAATCGATTTTCCATTCACTGCTATGGAAATCAATTGGAAATCAGATCGGACATGTTGCAAATAATCGATCCGACAGTAAATCTGCCAGAAAATCTCATTGTGTATACCTAGCATAAAGTTCTCCAGAAATATCTCTTTCAAGGTCTCATTGGCTAATATAACGAGCTGCACCCTTTGTGGATCGGCTGCCTAACCCCTCTTAAGGACCAGGCCATTTTACATGGGGGGGGGGGGGTAGCTGGGCATGGTGTCCCTTGAAATGCCAGCAGCCTTTACTCACCTCCCAGGCTCCAGCAATGAGCAGCTCTAGCCCCTTCCACTCTGGCCGGCATCCTCGCTCGCACTGCCGTTAAGTCCCGGTTCGCGGCTCAATGACTTCATCAAGCTGGGACCCGACACGTCAGAGCGGAGGGGAGACTGATCGCCGGGGAAAGTCAGGAAGGTGAGTGGATTCTCTTCTTCCCCTCCTATCGCTGCTGCTCTGATAGTGATCACTACGATCCGCCAGCGATCGTAGTGATGACATGATCAGGAGCCAATCGCGATGGCTCCTGGTCACTGAGGGGAGATGTCTGCTGTCATATGACAGCTTAATCTCCCCTCTCAGGTGCACACAATCACGTCTGGAGCGAAAATAGGTGGCGTAAACCCTTTGCCACATCAGGCTTAGACAGCCACAAGTGCGTTATAGGATTTACCTACAGCAGTCCCCAAAAGGTTAAAGTGGGGTAATGCTAGGAATACACAATGGTTTTTTTGGGCAGAGTTACTGGCCAATCAATTTCCTGATCGTTTTTTCCAATCGTTATTCCGGTCAATTCCCATTCATATCGATCACAAAAACAATCAAAATTGGATCGGACCTGTCGGAAATGATCTACCAAGCCATCTATCTGCCAAAAAAACTCATGGTGTTTTTCCAGCATAAGGCCTGGAACCACTAGCAGTACATTACTAAGTCATTTCTAAGCACTTTTGATTTGAAAAGCTCTTGCTAATGTAATGCTATGGGTGTGATCCCACTAGAACAATGTGATTTTATAAAAATCCCCCATAGCATTGCATTAGCAAGAGCTTTTCAAATCACTAGTGCTTAGAACATAAAGTAAGGGCTCAAACCCACTAGCAGCCTTTTCTAAGCGCTAGTGATTTGAAAAAAAGCTCTTGCTAATGCAATGCCATGGTTTTATTTTATAAAATCACATCGCTCAAGTGTGATCACACCCATAGAGCTTTTCAAATCACAACTGCTTAGTAACAGCCTGCTAGTAGATTTCAGACTTGAAGGAACTGCGCTCCACAAAACGGTCATATGCTGAAAGGATTCAGAGCAATCTCTGCTCAAACGACCCGCGGGCTGTCTGGAAGGGCCTGAAGGCTGCCACCAGCTATAAGCCTCCACCCCAACAGGCTACTCCCTGCCCCAAGCTAGCCGAGGATCTCAGTAACTTTTATTGTAGGTTTGAGGTTCCGGGTACCTCTGGGGGGCAGTCAACTCCCTCTGCCCCTCCTCCCTCTGCCTCTGAGAGCATTGAACTTAGCTGGAGCACATGCTCGTCCCCGACAGTATCCGAGGCCGATGTTCTGCACCTGTTGTCTTCCTTGAATGCCAGGAAAGCATCGGGCCCTGATGGCGTGTCACCTGCATGTCTGAAGTCCTGCTCACGTCAGCTGGCCCCCGTCCTGACCTCCATCTTTGCCAGGTCCCTCACCGAAGGGAAAGTCCCTACTTGCTTCAAGGCATCCATCATCATTCCTGTCCCGAAAAAGCCCGGGGCTTCTGACCCAAACAACTTCAGGCCCGTGGCGCTAACATCAGTGGTCATGAAGACCTTTGAAAGAGTGGTCCTGGCGTTGCTCAAGAACGCTACCTTGGACCGACTGGACCCTCTCCAGTTCGCGTACAGGGCAAACAGGTCCACTGACGATGCTATTAACATCGGCCTGGAGTTTATCACTGACCACCTTGACAGGCCGAACTCATACGCTAGAATTCTTCTCCTGGACTTCAGCTTGGCCTTTAATACCATCTGTCCCAGGATTCTGCATGACAATCTCACAGAGCTAAATGTCTATCCAACCCTTGGCCTCTGGATCATAGACTTCCTCTCGAACAGGTCCCAGGTTGTTAAGCTGGGCAACATATTTTCCAGACCCAGAGTGACCAACATTGGAGCCCCTCAGGGCTGCGTCTTGTCACCATTTCTGTTTTCTCTATACACGAATAACTGCATATCCACAGATGACTGTCAAAATCATCAAATTTGCGGACGACACCACAATTGTTGGCCTTGTTAGTGAGAACGATGAGCAGGCTTACCGCAAGGAGGTAGACAAAATCTGCAATTGGTGCAATGAGAATGGGCTAGTTCTTAACACTGCCAAAACAGTGGAGATGGTCATTGATTTCAGGAAGCACGCCAGTATTCCTCCCCCAATATATATTGAGGGCACTGAGGTCACTAGGGTTCCCAGCGTTCGCCTCCTGGGTACAACCATCTCTGATGACCTGACCTGGAGGGCAAACACTACTGCAACCCAGAGGTAGGCACAACAAAGACTCTTCTTTCTTCGCCAACTAAAGAAGTTTGGTATGGCCCATGAACTTCTGAGGTCCTTCTACTCTGCTACAATCGAGTCGGTCCTCTGCTCATCCATTCTGGTCTGGTTCGCTAGCTGCACCGCTAGCGACAGATATAAACTCCAGAGGGTCATCAGCTCAGCAGAGAGGATTATTGGAAAACCCCTTCCCCCTCTGGATCTAATCTACAACACCAGACTGCGTAATAGAGAACTGAAAATTGTGGGCAACCCCTCTCACCCTGGTCACAGTTTTTTCTGCCGTCTCAAACTAGGCCGGAGGTTCCGGTCCATCCCTGCTAAGACTACCAGGCGCATGAACACTTTTTTCCCCACAGCCGTTAGACTCTTGAACTCTGCCCATTCCACTGACCCCCCGCTGCCGCCTACGGACTAATACCTGACTTCGGCTGCGGCCGCTCTTGTTTACCGCCTTGCCTGGCTGTATTCCTGCTAGACCCGCAATCGCGCTACTGCATATGTTGTATTACTCCTGTTCTGTTGCATTGCTCTTGTTCTGTTGTACTACTCTGTAGCATCTTGTCTGTTGTATTACTATCTCTGTGCCAAATTATGTGCCAAATCCAATTCCGGGCACGGTCCAACCGTGCTTGGCGAAATAAATTCTGATTCTGAATGACAATGTTACCACTTTTAGTAGGCAAATACAATGCATTTAGGCTACTTCCACACTGGGAAGTTACCTTTCCTTTAAAAAACAGGATTGCAATGAATATAGAGAGAAAGTAGCATTGCATATTATGCATGTGAAGCATATAGTACATACATTTTATGCTTCACTGCAACTGTTAAAGTGCACATTATGCAGTACTGGACTGCATGCATTGCGTTATGCCAATAGATCCGCCACACCACACGGCTAACGTATCCATGTGAACGCACCATTACAATATAATTGCATTGCATTACCAGTGTGAAAGTAGCCTTAGGCCTCTTTCACTGTGGGACATTGCATTTTGGTGCGAGGTTAAAGTCGCACCGCAAACATACAACGTCGTGAAAAAGTCGCAACGTATCGTTACCAACCCATACAGCATATACAGTAGAAAATACAGACAATAAAAAGTATGTCTCAAAGTCATTACTGAACATGTGCAAACAGTCTAACGCAGCTGATAATGTGTATAACGCACAGCGTTAGACACCAACGCAACGTGTGCACTGTGAATGGGGCATTGATTTTTCATTGCAGTGCGTTCTTCTGTGTTAAATATTGTTTTAACATGCGACATTAACGTTGCACTGTGAAAGAAGCCTTATACAGAGAGGCTAGGGATGATCACTTGGGAAAACTGAGGGCAGAGAAGTGTATAGACAGCATATGTGAAGCTATGAAGCTGACCTGTATGTAGGTCTTAAAGAGACTCTGAAGTGAGAATAAATCTCGCTTCAGCGCTCATAGTTAGCAGGGGCATGTGTGCCCCTGCTAAACCGCCGCTATCGCGCCGCTAAACGGGGGTCCCTTCACCCCCAAACCCCCCACTGCAACACTTGGTCGCAGACTTGGTCGCTCCTGGACTCAGGGCAAACGGCTGCAGCCCTGCCTCCAGTCGCGTCTATCAGCGGCGCATCGCCGCCTCTCCCCCGCCCCTCTCAGTGAAGGAAGACTGAGAGGGGCGGGGGAGAGGCTGAGATACGCACTGACAGACGCGCGTGGGGCAGGGCTGCGGCGGTTAGCCCTGCCCCAACCAGGAAGCGCTCCCCCGCTGCACCGAGGGGATTTGGGGGTGAAGGGACCCCCGTTTAGCGCCGCGATTGCGGCGGTTTAGCAGGGGCACACATGCCCCTGCTATCTATGAAGTCTGAAGCGAGATTTATTCTCGCTTCAGACTCTCTTTAAGTGAGAGACAAATCATGGGTTGCAAAATTGGCACGGGGGCTGACGGACACTACAATTGCAAACAAGGCTTGATTTATACTTTTTCTGCCTCTGTAGGCCAACTTTTTTTTTTCTAATACATGCAGCCTATTTTTCCAGTACAGCAGTGTGGCACAGTGCACACCGAGCGGTTTTAGCAGCGATCCGCCAACCGCATCCGCCTGTGAAAATGCTTGGCTAATAGTGTTGTCCGGATCATGAACGATTCGGATCTTTGATCCGAATCTATTTTATGAGTCGATCATCCGAATCATCAAAATGAGTGATTCGGATCACAAAAGGGGCGGGGCCAGGAGCGACACGCCCCCTCTCAGCAGGCAGCGGGGTCCTGGAAGCAGAGCAGAGATGGATCGCTCTGTTGGAAGGGAGCCACCCTTGCAGGGAGAGAGGTAGAGGGGAGTCAGGGACATGGGTGCCACTGCCAGATATGTGTAGAGCACACATACTGGCTGCAATGTGCTGCTCATTACAGGCTGTCTGTTCCGTAGTTGTGCACAGTGATCACATTGGAAGCTTTTGGCTCAGCACAGCTCAGTAACTTTGCAGGCACTGTGATTGCTGGGCAATTATATGATCCTCCTGCACTCGGCACTAAACAGCTGCACTTATCTTTGGGGAATGCTTTCTTTCACTGTGCGACCTTTTCTTTCAAAGTGTACAGATGAACATATAGGTGAAATATATGTAAAGCATATGACTTCAGCATGTGGGTATTACGTGCAAACATTTCTGCTCTCTGCTCGTCCCTCCTCCCTTCTCTGTCCACTCCCTGCCCTCTGTCCATCTTCTCCCCTTCTCTATGTGTCCACCCCCTCCCCTTCTCCTGTCCACAGACCTGTCCTGCTGTTCATTTCACCCCCGAATGCTTCTGGTAGTAAAATGATCCGAGATTCGGATCAAAGATCCGGATCTCTTCAATGATCCGATTCGAATCATCCGGATCATTGAAAAGATCCGAACTTCCCATCTCTATTGGCTAATGTATTGCAATGAGATGGTGCACACCAGCGGTTTGAGGTGTTCAGCAAACCGCAAACGTGCCTCCTGCTGCACGTTTGCGGTTTGCTCAAGCGTTTCGGCCTCAATGTAAAGTATGGGAAAAGCTTAAACCGCTCTATAAAACGCTACATCAGAGGTTTTCCAGGCGTTTTTGTTACAGAAGCTGTTCAGTTAGGGCCCGTTCTCACCTGAGCGGGAATCGCACGATTCCCGCTCACGGCAAACCGCTAGCGGTTCTGCAAGAACCGCTACACATTGTAGCGAGTGGCAGTGTTCTCACTGCCGCGGTTGCGGTTAGCGATAACCGCAACCGCGCTGCATGCAGCGGTTTGCCGGCGACGAGCGTTCCGCGACTAGCGATCGTGATTAGCGTGCACAGCACGCTAATAGCGATCGCTCCAAAACCGCCGCAGTGTCCAGTGATTTTTCCGCGCTAATCGCGGGAAAATCACTCCCGCAAAACACCGGCGGAAATCTCCAGCGTTCTGCGGTTCTAAGTGTGAACGGGCCCTCACAGCTTTTACTGTGACAATATTTGTAATATGCTACACAAAAACTCTCCCAAAAATGTTTAGAAAACCTCTCTAAACATGCCTAGAATCGCTCTGAAATCTGCTCCAAAAACCTCTAGCGTTTTGAGGATCTGCTAGCGGTTTTGGTGTGCACTGGGCCTAACTTTTTTTATATACAGCTCATGTGTGATTTAAAGGGAACCTGAAGCAAGTAAAATTATTTAAAATAAACACACGAGGTAGCTGCAAATTAATATTACATACTAGCTGCAAATTAATATTACATACTAGCCTCACGGTCAGTTCCTCTCAGAATCAGCAGAGCTGCCAGGCAACTGGTATTGCTTACAGGTAAACAAATATGGCTACCTCCATATCCCTCTCACTTCTGTTGTCCTTTATTACATTTATTAAAAACCATATGCTTCCCCCTTGTGTAAGCAGGCAAGTTTGCAAAACCATCCTTTCCGCCCCTCTGGTGGAAGCTGCTTGTCACATGACCAGGTCACGTTACGCGTTCCTCTTAGTTGCCCTTGAACTGGGCAGAGCTTATGCCGGGGAGCACTGCTCCTGACTGACAGGGGCTTCCACCAATCAGCGTGCCGCCCTGGGGATGCCCCGTGCAATCCCCGGTCAGGTGGGCGGGGCCTGGGCCTGAGTGCGGCAGGCAGCGTGTTGTGCTCGGGCCTCGGAATCTATCCGGGATGTGGCGGCAGTGGGTGAGCGGTGTCTCTGCGGGGATAGCGGGATGGTTCCGCTCTGGTCTGTCTCCTCTGTGCCACTATGCGTCCACTCAGCAACGCCACAGCGAGCGGGGGGCCCGAGCTCTCATCCGGGGCTTCTGCTACAGGCCGGGGAGGACGGGCAGACTGATGGCCGCACTGACAGGGGCCTTCCTCTGGGACGAGGAGCGGGTGCGAGAGGAGGAGGTCCTCAGGTGAGCTCCGCACATGTGCAGTGCTGAGGGGGTACTGGGGATCTGTCAGTGCAGTGCTAGGGGAGGGGTACTGAGAATCTGTCAGTGCAGTTCTTGGGGAGGGGTACTGGGGATCTGTCAGTGCAGTTCTTGGGGAGGGGTACTGGGGATCTGTCAGTGCAGTACTTAGAGGGGGGGGGGGGGGGTACTGGGGATCTCTCTGTGCAGTGCTGGGGGAGGGGGGTACTAGGGATCTCTCTGTGCAGTGCTGAGGGAGGGGGTACTGAGGATCTGTCAGTGCAGTGCTAGGGGAGGGGGTAATGGCTCTCTATGTGTGCAGTACTGGGGGAGGGGAACTTGTTGGGGCTCTACCTGTGCAGTACTGGCGGAGGGGGGTGGGGGGTACTGGGGTTCTATCTGTGCAGTACTGGCAGAGGGGGTACTGGGGATCTATCTGTGCAGTGCTGGAGGAGGGGGTACTAGGGATCTCTGTGCAGTGCTGGGGGAGGGGGTACTAGGGATCTCTGTGCAGTGCTGGGGGAGGGGGTACTAGGGATCTCTGTGCAGTGCTGGGGGAGGGGGGTACTAGGGATCTCTGTGCAGTGCTGGGGGAGGGGGGTACTAGGGATCTCTGTGCAGTGCTTGGGAGGGGGTACTAGGGATCTCTGTGCAGTGCTTGGGAGGGGGTACTTCGGATCTCTCTGTGCAGTGCTGGGGGAGGGGGGTACTGGGGATCTCTCTGTGCTGTGCTGAGGGAGGGGGTACTAGGGATCTGTCTGTGCAGTAATGGGGAGTGTGTGCTGGGGATATGTCAGTACTGGTGGAGGGGTGAGGGAGGGGGTACTAGGGATCTGTCGATCCTGGGGATCTGTCAGTGTAGTAGTAGGGGAAGGTGTACTGGGGATCACGCAGTGCAAAGCTGGGGAGTGGGTTCTGGGGATCTGTCAGTGCAGTGTTGAGCGAGGTTGCACTAGGGATTTGTCTGTGCAGTGGTGGGGGAGAGTGTACTCGGGATCTGTCAGCGCAGTGCTGGGGGAGGGGTCTTGGGGATTTATTTATTCAAGTATTTATATAACACCGACATATTACGCAGCGCTGTACAGAGTTTGTCTTGTCACTTACTGTCCCTCAGAGGGGCTCACAATCTAGTCCCTACCATACAGGAGCGTAGCAATAGGGGTTGCAGAGGTTGCAACCGCATCAGGGCCCTTGGGCCAGAGGGGCCCTCCCTCAACTACAGTATTAGCTCTCTATTGGTCCTGTACTCATAATAATCCCTTCTATAGATACTTTGAATAGTGGTAATCATTAACAAACTGTTCCCCATGCCCTTCTTGCGCCTCTGACACTGTAGTTGCCATTGGCAGGTTTTGGTGCGCAGTAGCAATTGTTATGTATAGAGTGTTAGTATATTCAAAGCGCACTAGCTTAAAACCACTGAATAGGTACAATGAGAGCAGAGTGCGCTATGCCTAAAGTACAGCAATACTTAATACAATGTCTATAAATGTAGTTCAGCGCACATCCTTGCATATATTACATGTGACACAGAAAAGTCAGAATTTAAATGTCCATTTGTCGGTGCAGCACCGACAAATGGACATTTAAATTGGGACTTTTCTGTGTCACATGTAATATATGCAAGGATGTGCGCTGAACTACATTTATAGAGGTTATGTATAGAGTGCTTGGGAGGCCCCATTGTAAAACTTGCATCGGGGGCCCACAGCTCCTTAGCTACGCCACTGCTACCATAGTCATATGTATATGTATGTATCATGTAGTGTATATTCTAGGGCCAATTTAGGGGGAAGCCAATTAACTTATCTGTATGTTTTTGGGGTGTGGGAGGAAACCGGAGTGCCCGGAGAAAACCCATGCATACAAACTTCTTGCAGATGTTGAGCTGGCTGGGATTCGAACCGGGGACCCAGCGTTGCAAGGCAAGAGCGCTAACCACTATGCCACCGTGCTGCCCAGTGCAGTGCTGGGGGAGTGGATACTGGTGATCTATCTAAGCAGTACTGGGGATCTGTCTGTGCTGGAGGAGGGGGCACTGGGGATCCATTTGTGCAGTGCTGAGGGGGGAGGGGTCACTTGGGATCTGTCAGTGCTAGGGGAGGGGGTAGTGTGGATCTGTCAATGCAGTGCTGGGGAAGGGGGTACTGGGGATCTATCAGTGCTGGGGGGGGGGGGGGGGGTGGCACCGGGGATCCATCTGCGCATTGCTGGGAAAGGAGGCATTGAGGATCTGTCAGTGCAGTGCTGGGAACCTCTCTGTGCAGTAGTGGGGAGGGAGCAGTGGGATCCGTCTGTGCAGTGCTGGGGAGGGAGTACTGAGGACCTGTCTGTGCAGTGCTGGGTGAGTAGTGTGTTGTAGATACATTGCTGGTGGTGGGATTACTGCAGCGCAACCATGGCCTGTCAGTGGAATTTCTGCTTCTTAATGAGATTGCAATGCTTAGCTACTGTTCAGAGCTTATTTGTGGTGTTGGGTTATTGACAGGCTTCTTATGTAATGTTTGTGTACATTATAATACAACAAATTGTATAACAGAATGTTTGTGGAGCTGCAGAACATGTGTGATGAATGAATGGGATGTCACTTGTACACTTCAGGCTGGCTGTAGCCTTAGATGAATGGGATGGCTCAGCACCCTCCCACTTCTGACATTTTAAAGTCCACCTCAGTAGGACAGTTGTCAAAAACGTTACCATCAGCCGACTGTATGATAATTTACAGCAGTGTTTCCTACTATGTTTTGGTTACAGTTATTTCAACCTTTTTAACTGTTAGGGCTTGTTCACACTGTGAGCGTTTTTATTTTTAAGCGCTGTCGATTTTAAAAAGCGCTTCTGCAATGTTGGTCTATGTGAGTGTTCTCACATGAGCGATGAGCTTTCTTTACAATCGCAAACGCATTTCCTGAGTGTTTGCGCTTCAATACAAAGTATAGGGCAATTGCAAAGTGCTTTGAAAAGCGATTTCCTAAGCGCTTTTAAGAATAAATGCATTGTATTTATTCTGTTCCAGGTCAGAGTTCACTTCCTGAGTGTCATCAGGAAGAAAAAAAATCACCTTACAAAAGCGCTTACAAAAGCGCTTACAAAAGCGCTTACAAAAGCGCTTACAAAAGCGCTTAATAAATCGCTAAAGCGCTTTAAAAAATGATTGCGCTGGTGATTTATAATGTGAACAAGGCCTAAGAGAACAGTTGGTTTTAGATAATACTTATTAGGATAAACAACTTGCTTGTTCATTGTTTTGAAGACCTTTTAATGTATGTTTCTTAAAATGTAGTTCCAGTCTAAACTTTTTATTTGTACTTTGAATGCAGGGGAAATTGGTTAAAACCTTGGAGCCAGTCTACTTGAGGTGACCCAGCAGGTAACCTCGTATGGAAATTCCGCTACCATAATTGGGTGGACAGAACCCTCTTAAACTTTTAGGTAGGTTCTAGTAATCACACCCACACTGTTGGGCCAGTTACACCACTTAGGTTGTAGAGGATGCTGTGATTGGAGAACTGTCCCGCTGGGTCACCTCAAGTAGACTAGTGCCAAAACCTTTGCCAAATTTTTATAGATGTATGTCTCCACTGGAGAAACATTCACCCAGCCACCACTCACCACCTATAATTTGCACCTTATATGCTTTGTTTTATGGTTTTGTAGGGTTTTTTTTTTCCCAATTTCATTTGTGCCCTAAAGGCCCATTTCCATTACGTGCAATTTTGTGTGTTCTTCTCACATGTGAATTCGACTTAGAACACATGGTACATGAACCTGGTCCGTATTCAAAACACCACTTGATACTGTATTTGTTATTGTCAAACAGCAGAACTGAATTATTAAAGAGGATGCGTTACATTGCAAAAGACAATTGAGATTGCTGAAATGGAGAAAACTGCTCGGAGGCCTAGTGCACACCAGAGCGGTTCTGCATCGTTTTCAGATCCGATTGCGGATGTGGAACCGCTAGGGTAATGTATTTCAATGGGGTGGTGCACACCAGAGCAGGAGGTGTTTTGCAGAAACTCATACTCCCGGGCTGCTGCAGATTTTGGATTGCGGAGGCGTTTCTGCCTCCACTGTAAAGTATAGTAAAACAGCAAACCGCTCTGAAAAACGGCAGTTCAGAGCGGTTTTGCAGGCGTTTTTGGTACAGAAGCTGTTCAGTAACAGCTTTACTGTAAAAATACATGAAATCTACTACACCAAAAATGCTTCACAAAACCGCAAAAAGCTAGCTGAAACGCTACAGAAAAATAAGAAAAAGCATTTCAAAATCTGCTAGCATTTTGCGGATCTGCTAGCGGTTTTTGGTGTGCACCAGGCCATAGACTTTCAGTGTAATGAGTACTTCTGCGTTAAAGTGAACCTTAAGCCAGAAAAAAAAATGAGTTTTACTCACCTGGGGCTTCTACCAGCCCCCTGCAGCAGTCCTGTGCCCTCGCAGCCACTCACTAATCCTCTGGTCCCCCGCTGCCAGCTAGCTTCGTTTTTGCCGACAGGCCCGTCAGGACTGGCCACGCGTATCTTTTTCCGCATTCCCAACTGTAATTAGCGCTATTGCGGGCCGCAACGCGTACAAAAATACGCGTTGCCGCATATCTATGCGTGCGCTAATTACAGTCGGGAATGCAGAAAAGGATACGCGTGGCCAGTCCTGACGGCCTGTCGGCAAAAACGAAACTAGCTGGCAGCGGATGACCAGTGGATTAGTGAGTGGCTGCGAGGGCACAGGACTGCTGCAGGGGGCTGGTAAAAGCCCCAGGTGAGTAAACTCATTTTTTTTTCTGGCTTAAGTGTCTCTTGAAGTATAAAATCTACAGGAGAAAGCAGGGCTGTGGAGTCAGGGCAATTTTGGGCACTCGGAGTCGTTGATTTCATAAACTGAGGAGTTGGGTGATTTTTGTACAAGATCCACAGCCCTGTTAAGTATTAGACTGAGGAGTTGGAGTCGAGGAGCCAGAGCCATTTTGGGGAGTTGGAGTTGGAGTCGAAGATTTTTGTACCGACTCCACAGCCCTGGGAGAAAGAAGCCATCTCGCTCCATTGGTAGCAGCATCCGTATTGACAGGTTTGCTGATACTTGGATTAGAAACCCCCCTCGCAGCCACAAATTGTACTCCCATGTGTTGTGCCCGGTACACACCATGCAATTTTCTCATCAGATCGACGGGAAATTTCCCATCTGATTTCCAGCATGTTTGAGCTGCTTTCAATCGAGATAGGGAGTGATTTTTGAGATCAGTACTGCACAAAATCGATTCCTTTCTCGATCAGAAGCAGATCAGACATGCAGGAAATTAGCTACAGGAAATTTCTTGTCGATTTGACAGGAAAATTGTGTGGAGTGTACCAGGCCTTATACAGAACTGATAAAATCTTATGCTAGGTACACACGGTGAGATTTTATGTCAGATCGATTATTACTGACAGGTACGATCTGATTTCCGATCAATCTTCTGTTCACTTCTATGGAAAAATCAGATCGGACCTTTTGGATATTATTGATCTTTCAGTTAATCTGACGCAAAATATCATTGTGTGTACCTAGCATTAGTCTCTCTTTATAATAATTTTCATGCTAGTGCAGAAACAGTTGTGACAGCTCACAGTGTTGCAGCAGTTGTCATTGACTTCAGTTCCAGAGATCAAAGACCTGTCAACCCAAAGAATGCCATTGAGGAAATGCGAAAGTATTTATCTCTCCCCTGCGAGATTTTTCATTTTACCCAGATATTCTGCAGATGGCAGGCTGGCATCTATTTTGGCGTTAGTATAGTTGAGGTGACCCAGCAGGAAACCTCACAGGGAACAGTTCTCCAGTTACAGCACCCTCTACAACTTGAAGCGTTGTAATTGGCTGAATAGTGTGGGCATGGTTATTACTACCCAGTGTTCTCCCCAGAAGTTTCTTTCTAGCTGGGTGGGGCACAATGAGGGAATGCAGGGCTAGTGTATCTCTGCTTACATGACGCTATTTCTTATGAGGTTTCCTGTTGGGTCACCTCAACCATACTAGTGCCCCTATTTTTGGCCTATCTTTCCTCTGCAGACACACAGGGAGATCCTTGCTCGAGCTTTTGGGCATTCAGTCATTAGAGGTATTCCCCAACTTAGGAACGCCCGACTTACGAACGACCGGCCGATATATTAATGGCATGGATTCTGTGTTTCCATGGGAACAAGTAAAAAAAAAAAATTCAAATTTGGACTAGTTTTTGTGAAAACAGATTTTTAAAAAAATCAAAGAAAAAATGGCTTTTAAACTTGTATAAGCAGGTACAGAGGGCGAAGGTGACACAAAGGGGGACACCGGAGGCACAGAGGGGCACAGAAAAGGTACAGGGAACAGAGATGGCACAATGTTCCGACTTAAAAACAGATTTAGCTTAAGAACGAACCTACAGTCCCTATCTCGTTCGTTAACCGGGGACTACCTGTACAATTAATAACTGAATGACAGATCGCCATATGTATGTGTACAGCGTCTCTTCAACGTGATCTTTTGTTCCTGAAAAGTTCTCACCAGGTTTCCTATTTTGCCACATTACATTGATCATCCACTTGCAAATTTGCAAGACGGGACGTGTACAGCCAATCAACATCTACCGATTAAAGAATGCAACTGACTTAGATCTAGGCCAGGGGTGTCTAACTCAAATACAAAGTGGGTCGAAATTGAACAATAGGACCAAGTCGTGGGCCAACCTCAATGTCTGGCCACCTCCCTCCCTTATAAAGTTCTCTGGTGTCTAATCACCTTCCTTCCCTATACAATTTCCTGGAGTTTAGTGGTCCTCACTCTTCCTATACAGTTCCCTGGTGTCTAGTGGTCCCCTCTCTTTCCCATATACAGCTCCCTAATGTCTAGTGCCCCCCTCCCTCCCCTATACAGTTCCCCTGTCTCTAGTGGTTCCTCTGCCACTTCTAATTAGTTCCCTGGTGTCTAGTGGTCCCCCATCACACCGCTAAACAGCTCCCTGGTGTCTATTGCTTTAACCTCCCTCTCCCTTATGGCTTCCCTGGGGATCTAGGGCTCTTAGCCCAGTTTAGCTTGCCTGGTGGTCTAGAATGAGCCAAACATAATGCAATTGGCTCTAATCACAATGCTTCTCAAAAATGTCTTATCACGTAATTGTTAAACATAACCTTTCAGCAAATTTATAAGCAACATAATCACTCAAAGTAAGTTGTTCCTGATTAACTTTATTTCAATATTACTTTTCTTACCTTAATTACATTGTTTTGTTTATTATTGCTCTTTGGAAGCTTAAAAAGGAACACAGATTAGGCAAAAACCGAGGAAAACAGGTGAAAAAGCTTTGTGAATCGTGGGGAAACCACTTGAGGGCCAAATTTTGATGGCTCTGCGGAGTTTGACATGTATGGTCTACGCTCACTGGATAACTTTTTCCTCCATCCTTGGTAAATAAGTCCCATTATGCAGAAGGAGGTGTGTTTTGTGTCTTCTGGCAGTATGGCTGAGTAACTGAATAAATAGCTGCACCCTCCAGACAAAGCTAGGGCAGGGTGACCATGTCATGTCTGCAGCCCTCATGCTTCTATTCACCTCTACAGGCCTGCTGAAGACATGAAGAAGGTGCACTTTGCAGCTTGCACATCTCAAGGCAAGAGCTCAAAGTGTTTTGAGGAAGAAGGATGGGAACTGGTCCTGGATAAGAAAGACTTCAAGCTGTGGCGACGACCTATAGAAGGAACCCATCTCTACCAGTACAGAGGTAAAGTGTACTTATCAGCTTATCAGCTATGCAGGCGACACGTAATCCTGGAAAACCTTGCAGCTAATAACCTTGTCAGTGCTGACTTTGGAAAAGGAAAATTACTGAAACTTTGACACTGGAAATAAAGCAGTTGTCCATAAGAGGGCTAACATCCTGCTGCTAGCAGGGCTGTGAAGTCGGTATGAAAGTTATGACTCCTCAGTTTATGAAACCTCTGACTCTGCAAGATATTGCTTTGACTCCAACTCCACAGCCCTGGCTGCTAGTCCATTAAAAATCTTATGGCTGAACAGCTGTGTCAAGTTTTGGTAGAATTTTTTTTTTTTTTATTAGTATGAAGTATTTATATAGCACCAACATCTTCCACCGTGCTTTACAGAGTATATATAGTCTTGTCACTAACTGTCCCTCAGAGGGTCTCGTAATCGAATCCCTACCATAGTCATATGTCTATGTATGTATCGTGTAATGTTTGTATTGTAGTTTAAGGCCAATTTTAGGGGAATCCAATTAACTTATCTGTATGTTTTGGGGATGTGGTAGGAAACCGGAGTGCCGAGTGAAAACCCACACAGACACGGGGAGAACATACAAATTCCTTGCAGATGTTGCCCTGGCTGGGATTCTAACTTGGGGCCCAGCGCTGCAAGTCAAGTGTGCTAACCACTAAGCCACCATGCTGCCAACTATGTACCATTTGCACCATGTATTTTATGCCATTTTCAGGACTGTACATTGGTTATACTTTCTGTACCTAAAGCCTTGTGCACATACACACTAGATCAGGAGTAGGGAGCCTATGGCCGGAGCCAGATGTGGCTCTTTCGATGGCTACATCTGGCTCACAGACAAATCAGTAGGGGTTGATTCACTAAGCTACACTGCTCAAGCAGCACTAGTAAAATTTTCTGCTGTAGCATGCGCTACTTTCTTACTCACGCTCCCTCAACTCTAACCGCTGCTCCAGTTGTCCCACCATGGACCCTGTCAGGTCCAGTGACTTTGTAAGACAAAATCCCCACACTTTGGCCCAATAGGCTGCTTTTTACTTAACAGTGATGGCCTTGCCCAAGATCTCCTACTGACAAGGTGCTGGCTTACTGAACAGGCAGAGCCGAGATTGAAACCCAGGTCGTCTGTGTCAGAGACAGAGCCCTTAACCTCCTGGGCGATAATCCCGAGCTGAGCTCGGGGTATGTCGTGCAGGAGGAGTTCTCAGGCCCTGGTGGGCCGATTTGCATAATATTTTTTTTTTTTGTTACACGCAGCTAGCACTTTGCTAGCTGCGTGTAACTTCCGATCGCCGCCGCTACCCGCCGTGCAGCCCCCTCCCCGACCCCTTGCGCAGCCTGGCCAATCAGTGCCAGGCAGCGCTGAGGGGTGGATTGGGACTCCCTCTGAAGTCACGACTTCCATGACATCCGTGACGTCATCCGGCCCCGTCGCCATGGCGACCAGGGAAGCCCAGCAGGAAATCCCGTTCTGAACGGGATTTCCTGCTTACTCTGATCGCCGAAAGGCGTTCCGAGTGGGTGGGGGATGCCGCTGCGCAGCGGCTATCATGTAGCGAGCCTAGGGCTCGCTACATGATTTGAAAAATAAAATTTTTTTAAAAAAATTGCTGCGCCCCCTCCTCAGCGATGTAATTGTATCGCCCAGAGGGTTAACACTTACACTATCCAGCCACACTTACACTATCCAGCAGAGATTGCGGTTGGGGTGGTATCTGAAAACTTGTGAGCTGTACACTGGAGGGAGATTGTGGAGATCTTTGCAGGTTAGAGTTAAGATTAAAGCAATGCCAGTCAGTTAGTAATCTACAAAGTAGTATATAACACAGTATTCCAGACGAGATATTATAAGAGCATGTACTAACATTTTAGTTGTGCTCTGAGTGACAAAAGGTCAGATATGAGATATGTTTTTCAGCTGGAGATGACAGGAGCTAGCTAGAGAGTGAATGTAAGAAATAAATGAGGGGAATCAAATATTACACCTAAGCAACATGCTGTGAAAACTGAAGTTCTATGGGTGTTATTAAAATGTATTTTTATATCGAGTAGTGAAGTGGACAGAGACACAAAAACACTATTAGTTCCGTTTCTACTTGTATTACATTTTAGGAAGTGAGATGTCATAAAGGGGATATGGAAGATAAGCAATCAGGAGCACGTTGAGAGCGTGAAGGTCTGGGGTCAGATACAGTTGTGTATCATCTGCATATAAGTGGTATTAAAAACTAAATTAAGTTGCCAAGACTGCATTTTGATGAAAAAGAGGGTGCTAAGGGCAAAGCCCTGAGGCACCCCCACAGACAAAGGATGTGGAGAGAAGATCTGATCTGAGTATATGGAATGTGAAAGACCTTACAGAGTGATGGGAAGACATCGAGGAGAGAGCGAGGTCCTTAGTGTACCAGAGCTGACGAAAAAGAAAAGTATGTATATATATATATATATATATATATATATATATATATATATATATATATATATATATATATATATATATATATATATATATATATATATATATATATATATATATATTACACCTGGGGATTCCTCCAGCCTCATCCGCAAGGATCGCTCTTACACTGCTGTCCTCCGACTTCTGTACCGGGTCCCGTAATTTCCTCTTGCGCAGACTGGCCGCGACTGAAGGAAGTTACGGGACCCGCTACCGAAGCAGGAGAAGGCTGAGGACGGCAGCGTGGGAGCAATCCATGCGGATGGGGCTGGAGGAAGTCCCAGGTATGTATAAAACTTTTCTTTTTCGTTAGCTCTGGTTTCCTTTAAGCTCCATACACATGGTCGACCACCGTTGCCCAGACGGTTGGGAATCATTTAGAAAAATTGTTTACACACACAAACTGCAGCCACATAATAATTCATTCTATTAATAGCCTCTGCAACCTGTTCAGGACCGGATTTTCATGTTAGGAGCCTTTCAGCATGAGATAATCTGGCGCATTGAACCCCACCCATCAAATCACACCAAGGCACATGTTCTGCAGGAAACGGTGTGCAGGAAATACTAAGTATGTCCCAACCCTTGACATGTACACTCAGATCAAGGCCATAGTGTTTTATATGCAGATGGCATTTGTAATTTGGAGATCTCCCTGTTTGTAATGGTTTATTTATAGTACAGTATCTCATTACAGCAAACTCTGTTGAACTTTGGGTATAGTAAACTAAATGACCAGGGGCCGTATGCAATTCACTTTTTCACCTGAGTTTTCTCCTTGGAGATAATTTTTCATCTTTGATTTAAAATAACTTTCCAGCACTTCAACTAAAAAAGTACCAAAAAGTGGGTGAAAAAGTACTATCAAACTTATTTTGAGTATTTTCTTGCTTTCTGGTGGCTTAAAGAGAACCCGAGGCGGGGTTCTAACAATGCAATCCACATACAGAGGCTGGGTCTGTCTATACAGCCCAGCCTCTGTTGCGATTTCAATCCCCCCTAACTTCCCCCTGCACTCTAATCCGCCATAAAATCACAGCCGCGCTGTACGGGCTGTGTTTACACCTGTCCTGTCAGTCTGCCACTCCCCCTGCCTCCTGCAGAGCTCCGGTCCCCGCCCGCATCCCTTCCCTCCAATCAGCGACGAGGGAAGGGACGCGGGCGGGGACCGGAGCTCTGCAGGAGGCTGAGGGAGCGGCAGACTAACAGGAAAGATGTAAGCACAGCCCGCTCTGACACGCTGTTATTTATGGCTGATTACAGGGTGCAGGGGGAAGTTAGGGGGGAATGAAATAGCAACAGAGGCTGGGGATTGCATTGTTAGAACCCCGCCTCGGGTTCTCTTTAAAAGGCATTTTATTAACAAATTTAAAAATATCACCTAGGACGAAACTCAGGAGAAAAAGTAAATTGCATATGGGCCCAGGTCTCAGCCAAGTGCCATTGTAAGTATATGAGAGTAACGTCTGGTATGTGGTATAGTAAATTCTGAATATGAGTACTTCTGTTATAGCGAACCTTTTTTTGGGGGGGGGGAGGGGGAGCTGGGTCCCTTGGAGTTTACTAGAAAGGGATTCTGCTTTATATGCCAGCAAGCATAACTTAACCACTTGCCGACCGCCCACAGCCCATGGGCGGCGGCAAAGTGGACGCCTAAAGGACCGCAATACGCCTTCAGGCGGCGCGTCCTTTAGGCATGCCGGGGGAGCGATCGCGTCATTGATGACGCGCGCTTCCCCCGGCAACTGGCTCCGCCCACCCGCCGTAACATCCCGCCGGCCATACGGAAGCGCCGGCGGGATGTTAACCCCGCGATCGCCGCTACAAAGTGTATAATACACTTTGTAATGTATACAAAGTGTATTATACAGGCTGCCTCCTGCCCTGGTGGTCCCAGTGTCCGAGGGACCACCAGGGCAGGCTGCAGCCACCCTAGTCTGCACCCAAACACACTGATCTGCCCCCCCCCCCCCCGCCCACTGATCACCCACAGCACCCCTCAGACCCCCCCCCTGCCCACCCCCCAGACCCCTGTTTGCACCCAATCACCCCCCTAATAACCCACTCACTCCCTGTCACTATCTGTCAACGCTATTTTTTTTTATCCCCCCCCCCCTGCCCCCTCCTGATCACCCCCCCCCCCACCCCTCAGATTCTCCCCAGACCCCCCCCCCCCCCCCTGTGTACTGTATGCATCTATCTTCCCTGATAACCTGTCAATCACCCATCAATCACCCCCTGTCACTGCCACCCAACAATCAGCCCCTAACCTGCCCCTTGCGGGCAATCTGATCACCCACCCACACCAATAGATCGCCCGCAGATCCGACATCAGATCACCTCCCAAATCCATTGGTTACATCTATTCTCTCCTCTAAACACCCACTAATTACCCATCAATCACCCATCAATCACCCCCTATCACCACCTGTCACTTTTACCTATCAGATCAGACCCTAATCTGCCCCTTGCGGGCACCCAATCACCCGCCAACACGCTCAGATTGCCCTCTGACCCCCCCTTATCAATTCGCCAGTGCATTAATTACATCTGTTCTTCCCTGTAATAACCCACTGATCACCTGTCAATCACCTGCCAATCACCTATCACCCATCAATCACCCCCTGTCACTGCCACCCATCAATCAGCCCCTAACCTGCCCCTTGCGGGCAATCTGATCACCCACCCACACCATTAGATCGCCCGCAAACCCGCCGTCAGATTACCTCCCAAATGTATTGTTTACATCTGTTATCTTCTCTAAACACCCACTAATTACCCATCAATCACCCCCTATCACCACCTGTCACTGTTACCTATCAGATCAGACCCTAAGCTGCCCCTTGCGGGCACCCAATCACCCGCCCACACGCTCAGATTGCCCTCAGCCCCGCCCCCCCCCCTTATCAATTCACCAGTGCATTAATTACATCTGTCCTTCCCTGTAATAACCCACTGATCACCTGTCAATCACCTGCCAATCACCTATCACCCATCAATCACCCCCTGTCACTGCCACCCAACAATCAGCCCCTAACCTGCCCCCTTGCGGGCAAACTGATCACCCACCCACACCAATAGATCGCCCGCAGATCCGACATCAGATCACCACCCAAGCGCAGTGTTTCCATCTATTCTCTCCTCTAAACACTCACTAATTACCCATCAATCACCCCCTATCACCACCTGTCACTGTTACCCATCAGATCAGACCCCTAATCTGCCCCCTTGCGGGCACCCAATCACCCGCCTACAACGCTCAGATTGCCCTCAGACCCCCCCTTAATCAATTCGCCAGGGGCATTATTTACATCTGTCCTTCCCTGTAATAACCCACTGATCACCTGTCAATCACCCATCAATCACCCCGTCACTGCCACCCATCAATCACCCGCTGTCACTGCCACCCATCAATCAGCCCCTAACCTGCCCCTTGCGGGCAATCTGATCACCCACCCACACCAATAGATCGCCCGCAGATCCGACGTCCGATCACCTCCCAAGTGCAGTGTTCACATCTGTTCTCTACCCTAAACACCCACTAATTACCCATCAATCACCCCCTGTCACTGCTACCTATCAGATTAGACCCCTATCTGCCCCCTAGGGCACTCAATCACCCGCCCACACCCTCAGAATGCCCTCAGAACCCCAGCCCTGATCACCTCGCCAGTGCATTGCTTGCATCTATTCCCCCCTCTAATCACACCTTGAGACACCCATCAATCACCTCCTGTCACCCCCTAGCACACCTACCCATCAGATCAGGCCCTAATTTGCCCCCGTGTGGGCTCCTGATCACTCGGCCAAACCCTCAGATCCCCCTCAGACCCCCCTTCCGATCACCTCCCCAGTGCATTGATTGCATCTATTTTCCCCTCTAACCACCCCCTGAGACACCCATCAATCACCTCCTGTCACCCCCCTAGCACTCCTATCCATCAGATCAGGCCCAATACAACCTGTCATCTAAAAGGCCACCCTGCTTATGACCGGTTCCACAAAATTCGCCCCCTCATAGACCACCTGTCATCAAAATTTGCAGATGCTTATACCCCTGAACAGTCATTTTGAGACATTTGGTTTCCAGACTACTCACGGTTTTGGGCCCGTAAAATGCCAGGGCGGTATAGGAACCCCACAAGTGACCCCATTTTAGAAAAAAAGACACCCCAAGGTATTCTGTTAGGTGTATGACGAGTTCATAGAAGATTTTATTTTTTGTCAAAAGTTAGCGGAAATTGATTTTTATTGGGTTTTTTTCACAAAGTGTCATTTTTCACTAACTTGTGACAAAAAATAAAATCTTCTATGAACTCGCCATACACCTAACGGAATACCTTGGGGTGTCTTCTTTCTAAAATGGGGTCACTTGTGGGGTTCCTATACTGCCCTGGCATTTTAGGGGCCCTAAACCGCGAGGAGTAGTCTAGAAAACAAATGCCTCAAAATGACCCGTGAATAGGACTTTGGGCCCCTTAGCGCACCTAGGCTGCAAAAAAGTGTCACACATGTGGTACCGCCGTACTCAGGAAAAGTAGTATAATGTGTTTTGGGGTGTATTTTTACACATACCCATGCTGGGTGGGAGAAATTTCTATGTAAATGGTCAATTGTGTGTAAAACAAATCAAACAATTGTCATTTACAGAGATATTTCTCCCACTTAGCATGGGTATGTGTAAAAATACACCCCAAAACACATTATACTACTTCTCCTGAGTACGGCGGTACCACATGTGTGGCACTTTTTTACACCCTAAGTACGCTAAGGGGCCCAAAGTCCAATGAGTACCTTTAGGATTTCACAGGTCATTTTGCGACATTTGGTTTCAAGACTACTCCTCACGGTTTAGGGCCCCTAAAATGCCAGGGCAGTATAGTAACCCCACAAATGACCCCATTCTAGAAAGAAGACACCCAAAGCCCAAGGTGTTCCGTTAGGAGTATGGTGAGTTCATAGAAGATTTTATTTTTTGTCAAAAGTTAGCGGAAAATTGATTTTTATTGTTTTTTTCACAAAGTGTCATTTTCCACTAACTTGTGACAAAAAATAAAATCTTCTATGAACTCACCATACTCCTAACGGAATACCTTGGGGTGTCTTCTTTCTAAAATGGGGTCATTTGTGGGGTTCCTATACTGAACTGGCATTTTAGGGGCCCTAAACCGTGAGGAGTAGTCTGGAAATCAAATTTCGCAAAATGACCTGTGAAATCCTAAAGGTACTCATTGGACTTTGGGCCCTTTAGCGCAGTTAGGGTGCAAAAAAGTGCCACACATGTGGTATTGCCATACTCGGGAGAAGTAGTACAATGTGTTTTGGGGTGTATTTTTACACATACCCATGCTGGGTGGGAGAAATACCTCTGTAAATGACAATCTTTTGATTTTTTTACACACAATTGTCCATTTACAGAGTTATTTCTCCCACCCAGCATGGGTATGTGTAAAAATACACCCCAAAACACATTGTACTACTTCTCCCGAGTACGACGATACCACATGTGTGGCACTTTTTTGCACCCTAACTGCGCTAAAGGGCCCAAAGTCCAATAAGTATCTTGAGGATTTCACAGGTCATTTTGCGGAATTTGATTTCCAGACTACTCCTCACGGTTTAGGGCCCCTAAAATGCCAGTTCAGTAGAGGAACCCCACAAATGACCCCATTTTAGAAAGAAGACACCCCAAGGTATTCCGTTAGGAGTATGGTGAGTTCATAGAAGATTTTATTTTTTGTCAAAAGTTAGTGGAAAATGACACTTTGTGAAAAAAACAATAAAAATCAATTTTCCACTAACTTTTGACAAAAAATAAAATCTTCTATGAACTCACCATACTCCTAACGGAATACCTTGGGGTGTCTTCTTTCTAAAATGGGGTCATTTGTGGGGTTCCTATACTGCCCTGGCATTTTAGGGGCCCTAAACCGTGAGGAGTAGTCTGGAAACCAAATTCCGCAAAATGACCTGTGAAATCCTAAAGATACTCATTGGACTTTGGGCCCTTTAGCGCAGTTAGGGTGCAAAAAAGTGCCACACATGTGGTATTGCCGTACTCGGGAGAAGTAGTACAATGTGTTTGGGGTGTATTTTTACACATACCCATGCTGGGTGGGAGAAATAACTCTGTAAATGGACAATTGTGTGTAAAAAAATCAAAAGATTGTCATTTACAGAGGTATTTCTCCCACCCAGCATGGGTATGTGTAAAAATACACCCCAAAACACATTGTACTACTTCTCCCGAGTATGGCAATACCACATGTGTGGCACTTTTTTGCAGCCTAACTGCGCTAAGGGGCCCAAAGTCCAATGAGCACCTTTAGGCTTTACAGGGGTGCTTACAAATTAGCACCCCCCAAAATGTCAGGACAGTGAACACACCCCACAAATGACCCCATTTTGGAAAGTAGACACTTCAAGGTATTCAGAGAGGGGCATGGTGAGTCCGTGGCAGATTTCATTTTTTTTTGTCGCAAGTTAGAAGAAATGGATTCTTTTTTTTTTCTTTTTTTTTGTCACAAAGTGTCATTTTCCGCTTACTTGTGACAAAAAATAATATCTTCTATGAACTCACTATGCCTCTCAGTGAATACTTTGGGATGTCTTCTTTCCAAAATGGGGTAATTTGGGGGGTATTTATACTATCCTGGAATTCTAGCCCCTCATGAAACATGACAGGGGGTCAGAATAGTCAGAGATGCTTGAAAATGGCAAAATTCACTTTTTGCACCATAGTTTGTAAACGCTATAACTTTTACCCAATCCAATAAATATACACTGAATGGTTGTTTTTTTTTATCAAAAACATGTTTGTCCACATTTTTCGCGCTGCATGTGTACAGAAATTTTACTTTATTTGAAAATTGTCAGCACAGAAAGTTAAAAAAATCATTTTTTTGCCAAAATTCATGTCTTTTTTGATGAATATAATAAAAAGTAAAAATTGCAGGAGCAATCAAATAGCACCAAAAGAAAGCTTTATTAGTGACAAGAAAAGGAGCCAAAATTCATTTAGGTGGTAGGTTGTATGAGCGAGCAATAAACCGTGAAAGCTGCAGTGGTCTGAATGGAAAAAAAGTGGCCGGTCCTTAAGGGGTAGAAAGACTGTGGTCCTCAAGTGGTTAAACAGGTACTGAATGAAGCTATACTGTGTGACCTTGAACAAGCAAATGTAGAGCTGGCACACAGTTGTTGCAGATCTGGACTCTTGATACAGGCAATATCAGTCACAAGCAAACACAAAGTCCGTCAGCACACCAGTTCTATTAAAGCACACTTTTTATTGTGTCTAGAACTCCAAAAATCCAACAATTGTTTCGGGGGCCACGCAGGGTCCCACTTTATCAAGGCGAGTGGTAACCATGCAGTTATAACCATAAACTTAAACTTAAAGAGAAACCAAACCGGTCAAGATGGTTTAAAAAAAAAAAAAAAAAAAAAAAAAAAGCTTGCTACCCGATCTTGGAGGTGGTGTTTGGCTGAATCAGGTAGCGTCAGAGCGGAGACTAGGTCCTCCAGCACCCAAGCCTGAGACACCAAAGTGTCCATCCTTCCCACCCCAGCCATCACACTGATTGCTATTAGACTCAGAGGCCCCCAACATCTTATTCTTTAGTTATCTGGCTTGCAGTCACTGCTATGTATCTCCTTTTCTTATTTATTTCTGCATCAAACACAGTAGGAAATTATAGCTGAGTGAGTTGTGCGCCCCCCCCCCCCCCTGCCCCCCAACACTGCGCCCTGAGGCTGGAGCCTCTCTCGCGTCGGCCCGGCCCGGCCCTGGGTAGCGTCCATTTCCGCCTCACCTCACCACTCGTGCTGTATGTTTGTCTACGTGACCTTTGGGGTCACGACTCTGCAAATGCAGCTCTATGCTCTCCTCCCAGTGCACAGAGTATGGAGGGGGCGGGGAGAAGGCAGAGGTAAGCCAGTGAGAGGCTCTTAAGGTGCATACACACATCAGACTATAGTCTTTGGAAAATGAAAGATCACAGACCAATCTTACCACCCTTCATGTAGTATGAGAGCCATACCTACACAGTCTATTCTATGGAGCTGAACTCCACATCAGGTAAAAATCTTTGCAAGATGCTGCACACACAGATGCTGTACAGACACAAAAGATCAGTATCTGCAAAAGATCTGTTCCTGCCAAAAATCCATTCCTGCAAATTGCATTGAAAGTCTATGAGATCTGCAGATCATCATACACACATGATTTAACTGACATTCATCTGCAGATCAAGCAGTCCTCTGCAGATCTGAATATCCATCCTGGTGGATCTGATCTGCAGATGAATGTCAGTTAAATCATGTGTGTATGATGATCTGCAGATCTCATAGACTTTCAATGCAATTTACAGGAATGGATTTTTGGCAGGAACAGATCTTTTGTGTCTGTGCAGCATCTGTGTGTGCAGCATCTTGCAGAGATTTTTTTCTGATGTGGAGTTCAGCTCCATAGAAAAGACTGTGTAGAGTATGGCTCTCATACTACATGAAGGGTGGTAAGATTGGTCTGTGATCTTTCATTTTCCAAAGACTATAGTCTCTGTGTATGCACCTTTAGAGACATGGAAGGGGCGTTACTCAGAAGTTCCTCTTTACCAAGGGTCGCCCCTTCCCCATTGCCCTGCGGGCAAGATCATTGTCCCTAGACTGAGGAGGGGGAGGGGGATGTTAGTGTGGCACAGTGGGGTGTGTAAGCTTAGTGAAGGGCCGACCTTTTTTTTAAACCGCTTTGTGTACATTTTAAGTAGAACACTAATCCTCAATACCCCACCTCCAAAGTTACCTCATAATGACGTCATTCCCGCCCAAAAAAAGACCCCATAAACAAACACGATAAACATGTAGTTTAATCTGCTTGTTCAAAATGGTTGTGACAGATCAGTGTACACACTACCACTGTAGCCTTGCAACATATACCTTGTCAGTCATGTGGCCAGTGCTTTAAAGCTGCATTTCTCCGTAATCAGGTCGTATCAGATCGTGTGACTGTGTAACCTGAGAGATTCTGGTTGGTTGGCTGGGTATTGCTTACTTTTATGTTTTATTTCCTTCTGGAATAATTTATCCTTATCTAGAACTGATGAAGCAGCTGGTTTAAAATTAAGTCAGGAATTATATTGTTAGATAACAAGTTAACCAACTAGGTCATTAACTGATCAATGTAAATATTATTTGTTTTTTAAGGTGCCCATACATCTAGTGATTTTTGGAGGCCGATTGAACAAGAGACAGATCTCTCTCTGATCAGTGAGAGATCTGTGGCTGCCATAAACTGCAGGCCGATTCCTTATCGATTTCAGCATGACATTTTTCAGGAAACTGGCCTAGTGATGCCACTGTCCTCTCCCCCCCCCCCCCCCCCCATGAGCATTTACCAACACCACCCCCAATACCCCCCACACCTGGTGCCCGTGCACAGATACGTTTGCTTTTGGTGACCCCCCTCTGTCTCCACAAATCTTGTTCACGCATCCCCCACGTGGTTGTCGGCGTATTGCATTGTCGACAGGTGAAGTATTTATGCACTGGAATGGTGGGCGGGGCACATTTTACTCTAGTGGGCACGGTGTGGGGGGGGGGTTCCATCACACTCATCCCAGTATGGCACACCATTACTGCGACACCCAATCAGGCCCGTCTGTTCAAGATTTTGCAGCATGCTGATCAATACATGTGACCAATTTTGTCCCTCCAAAAGCCCTTCCTTTGCTCCTGCAGGGTCTGATTGGGCAGTAGGTTAGAGCATTATGGGATGTGGGAGAGGGAATCCTCCTGTTCCTTCTTGCAATTTACGCAATCGCTGCTGGAGCATTTAGGAGATGCTTGGCAGCTGACAGGAATGATTATGTGCCTGTGGTAGTTGAGCATTGCACATGACAACATTCCTCATGCAGCTCTATATGATTGTTCTTTCTCTCTCCACAGTATATGGCTCATATAAGGATGTCACACCTCGGCAGTTCTTTAATGTTCAGGTATGAAACGTCTGTCTCCCTATCCTAGATCTACCTGATAAGCTGTAGCCTTATGTTCTAAGCTGGGCTTTCTTGTATTGTCTCTACAGCTAGACACAGAATACCGCAAGAAGTGGGATGCACTGGTGATAAAACTGGAAGTGATTGAGCGGGATGTGGTGTCCGGATCAGAAATCGTTCACTGGGTCACACATTTCCCTGTAAGTCCTACGCACTCCTTTGCTCTAGATCAGGGTTTCTCTACATTCTTAAAGAGAACTTTAAAATAAAAGTCAAAATAACCATACACAGGTCATACTTGCCTCGTGTAATCTTCTTCTCAAACTCTTTCTCCTCCTCTGCATCCTGTTTGTCCACTGTGATCAATAGAATTCTCCGTCCTCCATTTTAAAAATGTCCGTTACCCCATAACAGCTTCCTGGTCAGCACACTGTTAAACTGTAATATTGCCCACTTGAGCCACAGGAAAACATGGACATTACCTTGCATATTCAGTTGTAACTGACAGCTGATGATATATAACTGACAGCAACTGGGATATTTCAGTTCTGACAAATTATTGTCAGAACTGGAAGAGATCACTGTAAGAAGAAAATGGTGAGCTTCTGAGAGTAACTGGCGGTGAGGTTAGTATGCAATATTCTTTTGCAGCTATGCCATGTGTTTATTTTAAATTTACTCGCTACAGGTTCTCTTTAACCTGCTGGGCGGTCTGGACGAGCTCAGCTCGTCCAGTACCGCCGGAGGCTGCCGCTCAGGCCCTGCTGGGCCGATTTGGCTCAAATAAAAAGCAGCACACGCAGCCGGCACTTTGCCAGCTGCGTGTGCTGCCTGATCGCCGCCGCTCTGCGGCGATCCGCCGCGAGCAGCGGCAAAAGAGGGTCCCCCCAGCCGCCTGAGCCCAGCGTAGCCGGAACAAAAAGTTCCGGCCAGCGCTAAGGGCTGGATCGGAGGCGGCTGACGTCAGGACGTCGGCTGACGTCGATGACGTCACTCCGCTCGTCGCTATGGCGACGATGTAAGCAAAACAAGGAAGGCTGCTCATTGCGGCCTTCCTTGTTTATTCTGGGCGCCGGAGGCGATCGGAAGAACGCCTCCGGAGCGCCCTCTAGTGGGCTTTCATGCAGCCAACTTTCAGTTGGCTGCATGAAATAGTTTTTTTTTTATTAAAAAAAAAACCTCCCGCAGCCTCCCTGGCGATCTTAATAGAACGCCAGGCAGGTTAAAGGGAACCTTAACCAAGTAAAATCATTTAAAATAAACACATGTTGTACCTACAAATGAGTATTACATATTTACTTCACCGTCAATTCCTCTCAGTAGCTCACCATTTTCATCTTACGATTCTTTCCAGTTCTGACAAGATTTTGCCAGAACTGAAATTTATCGGTTGCTGTCATTTGTATATCAGTTGCTTTAAATTCTAACTGAAAGGACAACTCGGTGTTCTCTCCAGGCTCTTTTAGCCAGATGCTCTACCCAGCTAATTTTAGAGAGCACCCAGCTGTCATTGTCTCACCTCCTCTCCCTCTTCCTATGCTGTAAGCAGAGTTGCACTAGCCCTGTATTCCCCCATCGCACCCCACTTGGCCACTTTTTCATGCCACCCGGCTGGAAAATAATTTCTGGAGAGAAAACTACAACTGATGTGCAAGGTAATTCCATGTTTCCCTATAGCTCAAGTTGGCAATATTACAGTTTAGCAGTGTTCTAACCAGGAAGCTTTTCTGGTCTAACAACCATTTTTAAAATGGAGGACAGAGAATTCCATTGATCAGTTGACAAACGTGACGCAGGAGAGGAGAAAGAGATTGAGGAGTAGACTACACGGGAGGTAAGTATGACGTGTGTATGTTTATATTCATTTTTAATTTTCAGTTCAGGTTTGCTTTAAGGTGCCATACATAATACAATGCAGTAGTTTGATCTTCACGTTTATATGACCAAACTGATCTAGTAGACGGGAAATCAGAAAGAGTCCTTATATCGATTGCAAAAATATGAACAATTATTTTTTGTTTTGTCGATAAAAATCTGATCTGTTGGAAAAAATCGCATAGAAAAATATAAAAACTGAAATTTCTATTTGATCATTTGTTTGATATTTTTGGAAAAATCGATAAGTGTATGGTATGTTGGTTCAGTTTTCCTGATCATTCGATCCAGTGGAAAAATTAATCTAATTTCTTTGGTTGAACAAAAAACTAAAAAATTGAATCATGCATGGCAACTTTTAAGGTGCCCGTACACTACGCAAGATTCCCTGGCAGAGTCAATTATTGTGATCAAATCCAGGGCTGTGGAGTCAGAGTTGGAGTCGGGGCAATTTTGGGCACCCGGAGTCGGAGTTGGAGTTGTGGTTTCAGAAACTGAGGAGTCGGGAGTCGGAGTCGCATGATTTTTGTACAAAATCCACAGCCCTGTTAAGTATTAGACTAAGGAGTCGGAGTCGAGGAGTCGGAGTCTGAGCAATTATGGGTACTCGGAATTGGAGTCGTGGTTTCAGAAACTGAGGAGTTGGAGTCGGAAGATTTTTGTACCGACTCCACAGCCGTGATCAAATCTGCTGAAGATCGATGCCCCAACTTGATCATAATTTGGCTGAAATTGATTGACTTTACAGATTAAATAGGGCAGGGTCTTTTTTTTTTTTTTTTTTAGGTCAAGAGGTAGAGTGGCAGTATCTAGGCAGAGGCCTAGAGCCATTGACCGTTCCCCCTATGGTGTCCACCCCCCAGGTGTTCCCCCTGCTAACACTGCTGTTTGGCACCTCTGCAGCGTATTAGTGCAATAGAGCACACTCACGCTCACCACACTCACGCTCACCTGCCCCCCCCCCCCCCCCCCCCCATTGTCCTCTTTCCTTCTACTCCGCCCAACTTTCTAAAACCTTTAGGGCAGGTCATGGGACATAGGCTCTCTGAGGGGGTGTATGTATTGTATGGCCTCTGGTGAGTTGGGCGCAGGGCGAGCTGAATGACAGCTCTCCTTCCTGCCGCTAAACTCCCAGAGCATTAACTATTCACCCACAGTGGGAGACGTAATTCGGGGTCTGCTATCACCGGAGCCCCAAATTACTCTTGCAAGTAACCTGCCTTGTCTGAGTAATAGTGCAATTCTCTCCCACATCCCAAGGTCCCCCTCCAGTGCTGCCCTGTAGCTGCAGCTCAAATAAAACCGCTGCAGTTCAGAGTAGCACAGCAGAGCATGTTATTTTAAAGGGAACCTGTAGGGTAAAAATCGACCCGGGGGTACTTGCCTAAGAAGGGGAAGCCTCTAGATCCTAATGAAGCTTGCTTCTGTCCTCCTCTGCAGCATGGATCCAGCACTGGCTCCCCTGGTGAAATGAACACCATAATATTTAAACTGTGAGCCTCACGCAGGCGCAGTATCAGCTTCTTGCACGGGCGTAAATATAGGTTCCGCTCTACTGCACAGGTGCAAGACGCCTGCGCAGTAGAGTGGATCCGATCGGGCTTGGCTATTTCTGCCGGAGCCCAACTGGAAAGCAGCTGCTGCACCTGCATGAAGCGCATTGTTCAGGACGACCCAGCGGTGGAAGCCATAGTGCGCCTGCGCAGACTTTCCAGGGGGCCAGCGCTGGATCGGGGATTGCTAAGGAGGACAGCGGGAGCCTCATTAGGATCCAGAGGTTTACCCCTCCTGAGGTAAGTATCTCCAAGGGGCACTTTTTCACTACAGATACTTTGTAAATACTGTGGTTGGACAGGTTCACACACCTCTTCTCTGCTCTTCACAGCAGCGGGAGCTATGCTGTAGCATACTTCTATACAGCACCTGACATGTCACAGAAGAACACCTGAGAGCCATACAGAAGCATGCAGCATAAGTCCAGGTTTACATTGACACTAAAAACAGACTGTTAGCAGATGGTGGCAGAACAGATCCTAACGGATGGTAACGGATCCAATGTTACCCTATGGATTCCGTTCCCATTGCTCCATTAGAATGGATCCGTTCTGCCAAAATCGAAAACAATTTTACCAGATCGATGGACGTCACAGTGGCGCACGCTAATGGCATGGATAGAAACTGATACCTTTAGAAACGTATCAATTTTAATGAATACTTTTTTATGCGAAGCCCCAGGTATGTATACATCTTTTTAGTTGTGCGAGCTCTGACTGATACACTTTTAAGTAGTTAGCTGCAATGAAGAACAGAGAGGAGAGTTTAGATAAGTCCTGCCACTGGAATAGGTAGAATACCCATGCTGTGCTATGCTACTCTGAACGTAGGGAGAGGGTGTTATGGTAGGGGGTGTCACACACTAGTTTGTGTTTCTGCAGCACTGTACGGCAAAAGCATTTGCATTAGGTGCATGTTATGTGAATGGCACACACACACAACTTTTTAACAGCAATGTGCTGCCCTGTCAGCCTCCTCTCCTGCTCAGACGAGCTTAAACGTACTTTTTCTTTGTGGACGTCTGTACCTCTGTCCTGGGATTCCATTCATCACTCCCAAGGGCAAAACCTTCCCAGCACTATCAGTGACAGTGAGGAGAGAGTAATGGGGATTGGGGAAGAGCAGACGTTAGAAGCATACAGCAGATGCTAGGAGAATACAGCGAGACACAGAACGGGGAGAAGCAGGGAGTACAGCTCTATATTACAGCCACGTGCACAAATAACTTGGCAGAGGGAGGTAACGCCATACCGAACAGTCTGCTGATGTCTTTTCCTCCATAATCTCCTGTATGTCCGCCCCTCTGAATTTCCGATTGGCAGAAGCAAAGAGGAGGGCGGGGATACAAAGTGTTGCACTGCCTCCTCCTCCTTCATAGACTGAAAGGGGGGGGCGGCGGAGGAAAGCTTTGAATGACAGCGGGAAGGGCTGTATTGATTCGGCCACTGCTCTTGTCATAATAGCAAAGCGCCCGCTCTGTCCGTGTCTGTGGCTGCCCCTGCACACACTCCACACAGATATGCAACTGAGTGATTTCAGAGTAGTGGTGGGCGGCTGCAGACAAATAACGTGACGCTGCATCATTGTAGGGAATGGCATGGACGGCCATTGGAACACTGTTGCCTGTTTTACCCGCCCCTTCCTTAGCTCCTCCCTAGTCCCAGGCCTACTGGGCCTGCCCACAAATCCGGCCCTGCAAGTCACTGTGTACGGGTAGTGGGAGGTGGCAGAAGCGCACAGGAAGTTGTGTGCTGACTGAACAGGTGAGTGTGCTCTCTTGTCCTTCTACTCTATAGGGGCCATCTGGGTAAGCAGTATTTGGGAGGGAGCAGCAATACTATTGATTTTTTTTTTCTTAATGGATTTCATGCATATATGCAGTAATAGATCCCTCATTGGTAAGATGTCGATTAGAGCGGGATCTGTCTTTTGGGGTTGTTGGAAGAAACTCTACCAGTTTATGGCAGGTTTTTACAGCTCAGACACCTTTAACAAAAATCGTTCACAGAGAACACTTATCGATAGATCAGCCAAAAGTGCGTTCAGTTCCCCCTCAAGTCAATGTAATTTAATCTAATGGTAAAAAAAACATAAAAATGTATGTTTCTGGCCAGCTTTTTCTTGTGTTTTCATTTTCTTTGATCAGGATAATATCAGAAAGCTGCCTTGAATGTCCTGGGCAGCAAGGTAAATAACTTTTGATCAATTAGGATCTGCATATTTGGTATGCTTAAATCTTGCCTTGGGTGTGGCTGAAGGTGAACAGTCTGCTTTTGTATTTTTTATTTTTATTTTTTTAATATACCATCTCTATCTTACACCATTTTCTTTCTTTATGATTCTAGTCACAATGTTTTCTAACATATAAATCATAATAAACAAATCTGGAGATACATATATTTATGTTCTTTTTGCCAATCTCTGTTAAGGAGACTGTAAAGCCAAAAATGTACCATGTTCTCTTAAAAAGTTAAGACTTGCCAGGGTTTTTTGTGTAACTACGCCTCCAAGATCCTCTGTGCAGCCACTTCCGGCACTTAGCCCCACCCTCTTATGGATGAGTGCGATCACACTCTATATTGGAGATGCAGCATGCCAAAGAAGCACCAAGGCACCTGTTCAGAAAGGCCGGAAGTTGTCGCATGGAGGGTTTCGAAGGCACACACAAAAAAATCCCTGACAATACATTATAACTTGTCAATAAAACACGGTACATGCTGTGTATATTTTTGGCTTTATAGTCTCTTGAAGAAATCAGAAAAATTCCATGACTTCTCTTAACACCAACATGTTTCTTCTTCTTTTTTGCAGTATCCAATGTATTCACGGGATTATGTGTATGTCAGAAAGTATCATGTGGATCTGGAGAACAACATCATGGTCTTAGTTTCTCGGTATTGATATTCTTTGTGCTTTCTGTCAACATGATAGCGGAAGTGTGTAATTTTGTGTGTTGTGTGTATTCCCCTCTACTTCCTGTCTACATGGTAGTGGAATTGTGAAATTCTGTGTCTATTCACGTCTTTCTGTCTACATGATTAGCGGATGTGTGTAACTATACAGTATTTTATTCCTTTCTACTTCTTGTATACATAACAGATATGTGTAATTCTGTGTGTGTATTCCCTTCTACTTCCTGTCTACATGATAGCGGATGTGTGTAACTCAAGTTGTGTATTCCCTTTAATGGCAAGGAGTTCTTTGTATCTGGTCTCCTCCTCAGTGTGCTTTGCCCAGTACCCTCCTAATGCAAACAGAATCCCTCTGAATTTTCAGTGATGACATCACTCTGGGGCTTCTAATGGATTTCTAATGTTTAGGAGGTCATGGGGCTTCTAATGTCTTCTAAATCAAAACCACTGTGTCAATACAGCAACACCAGCCATGCACGATATCCTCCTTTCAAAAAAAAAAATTTCACTGAACCTGGGGCGTGGACAAAAATATCCGTGGTGGTGGTTGAATAGTTATAATTTTTTTTATTATTACCGTATTTCCTAAGCATATAGTGCTGGCTTGTCCTACAAAGCACAGAAAACCATCCATCAAACGTTCTATCCCTGTCACCAGTGGAGCACATGTATATATGTATGTGTACTGTATATATTCAGCACTGATGTGTAGCAAACATTCTCATAAGTGCAGAAATGAAAAAGCACGTGGGATCCCATGGTTCGAGTTCATGGAATCTGACAAGTATAAACTTCTGATGAGTTTGCTCCCCTGGACATGTCAGCTAACCCCTGGCATTGACTGAGCGTCTAAGCTTGGCTCACCCTGTTACGAGGTTGAACATGCTGTTTCCCAGCTACTCTGTTACGGTACTGGTTGGTAGTTCAGGGGTAGTTGACCTTCCCACTAGGGAATGAGGTTTTACCCAGATGCGGGGTCTAAGTGACCACGGGTCTTCACCAAAACACGACCCGAGGGGGTCGCCTTGGACTTCGCAGCCTAGTGCCCACCAGGTCGCAAACTGGGATCGCCTCACTAGTGGTTGGGAGAACTGACACCACAATGTAGAGATGAAGCTGGAGTGTAGTAAACAAGCTGAAGTCAGGGTAGGAGATTCACAGAAGAATCCGGGAAACAGCACAGAACACTGGCTGGGGGAGGCCTTTTATAGGAGAATTTGGCGCCAAAACTCCCGCGCATGTGCGTAAGTGTCTGTACGCGCCACTTCCGGCGCATACGTGTACGCGCCTGTATGCGTCACTTCCGGCGCATGCGTATGATGCTGTGTGCCGAGCTCCACGCAAGCGTGCGCAAAACGCCACGCAACTACGCACAGACCTGCGCACTCCACCAACCGCAGACAACCATCCAGAGCTGGCAGAGCGCGTGCGCACGAAGAGAACAGGACGCTGGGACCTTATCATAGCCGGGTCCCTCTTCTTCTTTCACCCCAGCGCCCTTTATAGGCCACTCTATCCTCTCTCTCCCCTCCCCCCCCCCCCCCTTTCTCTGTCATATGTCTGTCTGTTACTGGTACAGTTATGTACTATGGCTTTATCCAGGGGGGACTCTGAACCCCCTAGCACGGTGTGTGTAAATATATACAGTGGGTTGCAAAGGTATTCGGCCCCCTTGAAGTTTTCCACGTTTTGTCACATTACTGCCACACACATGCATCAATTTATTGGAATTCCATGTGAAAGACCAATACAAAGTGGTGTACACGTGAGAAGGGGATCGAAAATCATACATCATTCCAAACCTTTTTTACAAATAAATATTATTTAGACAAATGGGTCCTAAAAATTCCTATCACAGATAATCCTCCACAAGTCTGAGACTTCTCAATATGATCAATGTAAGACTAAGGAAGCAGGAGGAAATAAATTATATATAAAAGTACAAATTTTATTAATGACCAAAATAAACACACATATGTGTAAATCTATTTAAAATTGACCAGAACACACAGGTGGGCCACCATGTCTAGGCCAGATGAAAAAATGTAGGGGATCCCCTAAAAAAATATTGATAGTGCGCAATCCATCAAATATCTTAATGCAAAAAAGGGGGAAAGCGACTCCTAGCAGGTAACATTGAAACAAAAGACCTTGGAGAGAAATATATCATTGGTTTTAAAGGCCAAGTGTCCAGGACCTAAATGGAAAAAAAAAAAACATCCTAGTAGAAGAGCACAGGTGTATCAGATACTGGCTGTGTTGCTGCAATGTTTCATTGGTTTTAAGGGCCAAGTGTCCAGGACCTAAATGGAAAAAGACTTCCTAGTAGAAAAGCACAGGTGTATCAGATACTGGCTGTGTTGCTGCAATGTTTCATTGGTTTTAAGGGCCAAGTGTCCAGGACCTAAATGGGAAAAGACATCCTAGTAGAAAAAGCACAGGTATATCAGATTCCGGCTGTGTTGCTATAATATTTCCAGTGATTTGCAAGATCAAAAGGCTGAATAACGGCTGATAGAGAGATTCAATCCATCACAATAGGTGGTCTTACTGCATATGTTATCACAAAATAATTGATGTGCAGGTCCACAGGTCAGGCAAGCTGTCTCATTTATGAGCTATAACAATGGCCAGGTGCATAGAGGTAGATTGATAGGCACACACTGTATGTGGCAAGCACTTCGGGCTAGTAAACAAAAAAATTTTTTATATTCACAGCAAGCCTGACACATCCACAAGCCCCAGGAGCAACAAGCAATTCACCAGAGTTAGTGCCCCAATCAGAAGCACATTCTGAGACAGATCCACAGGCAAGTGTTTAAACCACAGACATATGCAGGTACAGATGGTGTGATATTAAAGTTGATATAGTTCATTCATGGAACAGTCCGCCAGGGTCATCCCTTCAGCAGCATCAACTTGATGTAGACAAACTCAAAATTCCAGCAAACAGCATATAGCAGCATATAGGTGCATCCTAGGAAGCTGTTTCAATGATCATATGGTAAACAGTGGTTACTCCATAGGAGGCTGTTTTCAAGTCACCAGTAGAAATGCATATCATTGAGGTATACTCATCTGAGTAGCTGGTCACTGCAAAGTACATCCACAGGAGCCCATGTGCTGCCACCACAAGTGTGTCTGGTCACAAAGAGAGCCTTAGAGGCCAACCGGTTTCACTGGTGAGATTACCAGCATCATCAGGGCAGGCTCAGAAGTTTTGCTGCCTGTGGGAGAGAGGAGCCGGCCTAAAATGGCACTGGGCGGCCAAAGGATGCTACCACGCCCCCCCATGACCACTCCCACCCCACCATCACAGGATGCAGGTGGTGAGTGAGAGGTGGAGGCAGAGGCGTGATGCATCCAATTCTCCGCATGTACGCACGGCGTTCCCCCCCCGCGTCCGCATGCGGTGATGCGGATCAAAGGAGGGAACGCATATATGCGTACAAGTGCACGCACAGCGTTTCCCTCGCGTCCGCAACCGCCAAGCGGATCAAGTAGGAGGGAACGCGTACATGCGTACGACTGTACGCGACCCACAGAGACCCCCAAACAGGGCCGCTATGGAAATGCGGCCGACGCAAAAGGGCTCCGGGAACGCTGAGGGGCACGGACTATTAAGACCCCACCCCCTGATCGATGGTAAGGAGAAAGGGTGGCCCGGCTGTCCCGCAGGCGGGGCCCCGGGTCCCCTGGGCCGCCCAGTCGCCGGCGGTGATGGCGGTGGGAAGGTAACAGGCGGCACCATTGTCTATTGATCTTCGATTGACCATTACATGCACGCTAATCTTCTGGGGTTCCCTGTTTATGGGCCCCGTATGTGAGTTATCGTTTTTATGTCTACTGCCTTTTAAAGAAATTTTATCTAAATAAACGGGTTACGCTTAGATATTGCCGTTTTTGTTTTCCTATATAAATTCCTGAAACTTTACCTCCACACGGATGTCCACTGGATCTTCACGACGTCTGATGTTCCCTGGACGTTATCTGTGACATGAGCCATTTCACAACCTTATAATGTGGGTTGTTGGGAGCTGGTAAGCCTTTTCTAGTTTTGATGTTTGGCGGATACCTACCTCTGAGCATTTGATATATTGTGGTGAAGAATTTACCATTCCCTACATACAATGACTTTCTAAACCTGCGCTGACCTTTGATGTATGCCTGACTTCTGAACTTTTGGACATTGTTCTTCTCAGCGGCGGTTCCATTGTCCCTTGGCGCCGATATATTTGCTACTATATATGCTGCTATATGCTGTTGTTTGCTGGAATTTTGAGTTTGTCTACATCAAGTTGATGCTACTGAAGGGATGACCCTGGCGGACTGTTCCATGAATGAACTATATCAACTTTAATATCACACCATCTGTACCTGCATATGTCTGTGGTTTAAACACTTGCCTGTGAATCTGTCTCAGAATGTGCTTCTGATTGGGGCACTAACTCTGGTGAATTGCTTGTTGCTCCTGGGGCTTGCGGATGTGTCAGGCTTGCTGTGAATATAAAATTTTTTTGTTTACTAGCCCGAAGTGCTTGCCACATACAGTGTGTGCCTATCAATCTACCTCTGTGCACCTGGCCATTGTTATAGCTCATAAATGAGACAGCTTGCCTGACCTGTGGACCTGCACATCAATTATTTTGTGATAACATATGCAGTAAGACCACCTATTGTGATGGATTGAATCTCTCTATCAGCCGTTATTCAGCCTTTTGATCCTGCAAATCACTGGAAATATTATAGCAACACAGCCGGAATCTGATATACCTGTGCTTTTTCTACTAGGATGTCTTTTCCCATTTAGGTCCTGGACACTTGGCCCTTAAAACCAATGAAACATTGCAGCAACACAGCCAGTATCTGATACACCTGTGCTTTTCTACTAGGAAGTCTTTTTCCATTTAGGTCCTGGACACTTGGCCCTTAAAACCAATGAAACATTGCAGCAACACAGCCAGTATCTGATACACCTGTGCTCTTCTACTAGGATGTTTTTTTTTTCCATTTAGGTCCTGGACACTTGGCCTTTAAAACCAATGATATATTTCTCTCCAAGGTCTTTTGTTTCAATGTTACCTGCTAGGAGTCGCTTCCCCCCTTTTTTGCATTAAGATATTTGATGGATTGCGCACTATCAAAAAAATTTTAGGGGATCCCCTACATTTTTCCATCTGGCCTAGACATGGTGGCCCACCTGTGTGTTCTGGTCAATTTTAAATAGATTTACACATATGTGTGTTTATTTTGGTCATTAATAAAATTTGTACTTTTATATATAATTTATTTCCTCCTGCTTCCTTAGTCTTACATTTACAAATAAATAACTGCAAAGTGGGTGTGCGTAATTATTCAGCCCCCTGAGTCAATACTTTGTAGAACCACCTTTTGCTGCAATTACAGCTGCCAGTCTTTTAGGGTATGTCTTTACCAGCTTTGCACATCGAGAGACTGAAACCCTTGCCCATTCTTCTTTGCAAAACAGCTCCAGCTCAGTCAGATTAGATGGACAGCGTTTGTGTACAGCAGTTTTCAGATCTTGCCACAGATTCTCGATTGGATTTAGATCTGGACTTTGCCTGGGCCATTCTAACACAGATATGTTTTGTTTTAAATCATTCCATTGTTGCCCTGGCTTTATGTTTAGGGTCATTGTCCTGCTGGAAGGTGAACCTCCGCCCCAGTCTCAAGTCTTTTACAGTCTCCAAGAGGTTTTCTTCCAAGTTTTCCCTGTATTTGGCTCCATCCATCTTCCCATCAACTCTGACCAGCTTCCCTGTCGCTGCTGAAGCGATGCATGATGCTGCCACCACCATATTTGACAATGGAGATGGTGTGTTCAGAGTGATGTGCAATGCTAGTTTTCCGCCACACATAGCGTTTTGCATTTTGGCCCAAAAGTTCCATTTTGGTCTCATCTGACCAGAGCACCTTCTTCCACATGGTTGCTGTGTCCCCCACATGGCTTGTGGCAAACTGCAAACGGGACTTCTTATGCTTTCTGTTAACAATGCCTTTCTTCTTGCCACTCTTCTATAAAGGCCAACTTTGTACAGTGCATGACTAATAGTTGTCCAATGGACAGAGTCTCCCACCTGAGCTGTAGATCTCTGCAGCTTGTCCAGAGTCACCATGGGCCTCTTGACTGCATTTCTGATCAGCGCTCTCCTTGTTCGGCCTGTGAGTTTAGGTGGACGGCATTGTCTGGGTAGGTTTATAGTTGTGCCATACTCCTTCCATTTCTGAATGATCGCTTGAACAGTGCTCCATGGGATGTTCAAGGCTTTGGAAATCTTTTTGTAGCCTAATAAGCCTGCTTTAAATTTCTCAATAACTTGATCCTTGACCTGTCTTGTGTGTTCTTTGGACTTCACGGTGTTTTTGCTCCCAATATTCTCTTAGACAACCTCTTGAGGCCCTCACAGAGCAGCTGTATTTGTACTGACATTACACACAGGCGCACTCTATTTAGTCATTAGCACTCATCAGGCAATGTCTATAGGCAACTGACTGCACTCAGATCAAAGGGGGCCGAATAATTATGCATACACCACTTTGCAGTTATTTATTTGAAAAAATGTTTGGAATCCTGTATGATTTTCGTTACACTTCTCATGTGTACACCACTTTGTGTTGGTCTTTCATGTGGAATTCCAATTAAAATTGATTCATGTTTGTAGCAGTAATATGACAAAATGTGGAAAACTTAAAGGGTGCCGAATACTTTTGCAACCCACTGTGTGTATGTATGTATGTATGTATGTATTTATAATTTTTTTTTATCAAATATTTATAGTTGGAGGTCCTGTGTGTGTGAGTTCCCTATGGGCCCCAGGTCCTCTAACTTTTCCAGTCCCCACCCCATTTGGTGAGGTGGACAAAAGGAAGAGAGTGTACACATGGGGGCAGACATGAGTGCTATCAAAGTTATGATTACAGGATAAAGTGTTACGTCTTGGTGTAAATTTAGGATTGTTTTTTTAGGTTGTATGTTTGTAACTAGGTCAGGTTGTGTGTCACTGGTGCGCTGCTGAATGTCTCGATTACTTAGTAGATGTCCAAATTGATGTGGAATGTTTGTCTGTTATATCTGGTCTTTTTAGAAAAAAAAAAGCACCCAGGATTCAGCAGTTATGGTCTTCATTGCTGGTGGCCAAATTGTGCTGCTATCATTACAGGATCTTCTAAAAAAATTAGCATTTTGTGATAAAGTTCATTATTTTCTGTAATGTACTGATAAACATTAGACTTTCATATATTTTAGAATCAAATACACACAACTGAAGTAGTTCAAGCGTTTTATTGTTTTAATATTGATGATTTTGGCATACAGCTCATGAAAACCCAAATTTCCTGTCTCAAATTAAAGGGAACCAGAGAGGAACGAGGGGTGAAAAAGGGCAAAGATTTTATACATACCTGGGGCTTCTTCCAGCCCCATAAGCCTGAATCGCTCCCACGCCGCCGTCCTCAGCTTCCTGGATCCGCCGGTACTGGGCCCGTCACTTCCGGCGGACGCGACCAATTGTCCGCATCACAGGGGCTCCCTCCATACATGTACGCATGCGGCTGCGCAGCAAGCAGCCACATGCGTATCTGTATGGGGAGAGCACCCCGTGATGCGGAGAATTGGCTGCGTCCGCCGGCCGACTTGCCGACTCGCGGCAATGACGGGACCCGGTGGCGGCGGATCCAGGCAGCGGAGGACGGCGGCGTGGGAGCGATCCGTGCGTATGGGGCTGGAGGAAGCCCCAGGTATGTATATCTCATCCTCTCTGGTTCCCTTTAAGCATATTTTATCCGACCAATAAAAGGAAAGTGGTTTTAAAACTAAAAAAAGTCAACCTTCAAATAAATATGTTCAGTTATGCGCTCAATACTTGGTCGGGAATCCTTTTGCAGAAATGACGGCTTCAATGCGGCGTGGCATGGAGGCAATCAGCCTGTGGCACTGCTCAGGTGTTATGGAGGCCCAGGATGCTTCGATCGCAGCCTTAAGCTCATCCAGAGTGTTGGGTCTTGCGTCTCTCAACTTTCTCTTCACAATATCCCACAGATTCTCTATTCGGTTCAGGTCAGGAAAGTTGGCAGGCCAATTGAGCACAGTAATACCATGGTCAGTAAACCATTTACCAGTGGTTTTGGCACTGTGAGCAGGTGCCAGGTCCTGCTGAAAAATGAAATCTTCATCTCCATAAAGCTTTTCAGCAGATGGAAGCATTAACCCACTTTTGAACCAGAAACAGCGGCAGAAGTGCCTGACCTGGGCTACAGAGAAGCAGCACTGGACTGTTTGCTCAGTGGTCCAAAGTACTTTTGCATGTCATTCGGAAATCAAGGTGCCAGAGTCTGGAGGAAGACTGGGGAGAGGGAAATGCCAAAATGCCTGAAGTCCAGTGTCAAGTACCCACAGTCAGTGATGGTCTGGGGTGCCATGTCAGCTGCTGGTGTTGGTCCACTGTGTTTTATCAAGGGCAGGGTCATGGCAGCTAGCTATCAGGAGATTTTGGAGCACTTCATGCTTCCATCTGCTGAAAAGCTTTATGGAGATGATTTTATTTTTCAGCATGACCTGGCACCTGCTCACAGTGCCAAAACCACTGGTAAATGGTTTACTGACCATGGTATTAATGTGCTCAATTTGCCTGCTAACTCTCCTGACCTGATCCCCATAGAGAATCTGTGGGATATTGTGAAAAGAAAGTTGAGAGATGCAAGACCCAACACTCTGGATGAGCTTAAGGCCGCTATCGAAGCATCCTAGACCTCCATAACACCTGAGCAGTGCCACAGGCTTATTGCCTCCATGCCACACCGCATTGAAGCAGTTGGCTGATGGTGTAATGGTTAAGGGCTCTGCCTCTGACACAGGAGACCAGGGTTCGAATCTCGGCTCTGCCTGTTCAGTAAGCCAGCACTAATTCAGTAGGAGACCTTTGGCAAGTCTCCCTTACCCTGCTACTGCCAATAGAGCGCGCCCTAGTGGCTGCTGCTCTGCTCTGGCGCTTTAAGTCCGCAAGGAGAAAAACGCAATATAAATGTTATTTGTCTTGTCTTTGTCTTGAAGCAGGCATTTCTGCAAAAGGATTCCCGACCAAGTATTGAGTGCATAACTGAACATAATTATTTGAAGGTTGCCTTTTTTTTGTTTTGTTTTAAAAAACACTTTTCTTTTTATTGGTCGGATGAAATGTGCTAATTTTTTGAGATAGGAAATTTGGGTTTTCATGAGCTGTATGCCAAAATCATCAATATTAAAACAATAAAAGGCTTAAACTACTTCAGTTGTGTGTATTTGAATCTAAAATATATGAAAGTCTAATGTTTATCAGTACATTACAGAAAATAATAAACTTTATCACAGTATGCTAATTTTTTGAGAAGATCCTGTATAGTTTGAACTCCGTCTCTTGATGGCACGCAAATTGCTGCTTAAGCACTGCTATAGCCATAATTCCCATTATGGCCTATGGCATGCCTGGTGCGCCCAAATTTCCAGCGCCGTTTTTGCCTGACTGGCAATAATCTGTTAATCCATTGGTTTCTTAGGCTACATGGTCTTGAATCAGTCTGTGAATGACTGACTGATTTTTTTTTATTTTTTTTTACTTTGACATATGTTTAAAAGTTCGGTTGATGTGTCCTTTATTTTCTGGAAAATGGCTTTAAACTTTTGAAGTGTGAAAGTGGGTGTAAAAGTATAAATGGTACATTTCTGTGCACATGGTAAGAACTGAGAGAAGACCACTTTATATGTGTGCCAACAGGAAATTGTCATACAGAGCATTTGATTGACCATTGCCAGAGAAAAGCTTCTAAATAAACACTACAGTACAGTAGCCGTTTTGAAGTGATGGAGTAATTGTTTTTCAGTTACAAATGCCCAAGATCTCCAATTCTCCGTTTTTACAGAGCAGTGGAGCATCCAGAGGTACCAGAATCTCCTGACTATGTCCGAGTCCGGAACTACCAGTCTCAGATGGTGATCAGACCTCACACAACATTTGATGAGGTATTTGGGTACACAACTCGTTATGTAATATCATAAGTGTGTTTCTTGCTTATAAGTCCTGGATTTATTTTCAAAACTCTAGAATTGTCCAGCCTTGTGATTATTTGTTAGAGCAGTCATGCCATTACGTAATTCCTGATGGGATGACCCCCAGCCTGCACTGCTGTAGCTTGGCCCCGCCCTTCATCAAGCACCATTGATTGATTCCCGAGCATCAGTCCTGAAACAAAGGATTTTGGTGGAATGAAAGACCCACTCCGGGAATATTCTTCCTCTGTAATCCCTCTTGCCCATTTTTACTGACCTAACCTTGTAAGTCTCCACCCCATTCTTTTCTCTAGGGATAATAAACATTGAGAGTCACATGACCAAACTGGGCAGGAAGTCACAATCCTTAAAGGGATACTGTAGGGGGTCGGGGGAAAATGAGTTGAACTTACCCGGGGCTTCTAATGGTCCCCCACAGACATCCTGTGCCCGTGCAGCCACACCCCAATGCTCCGGCGGCTCCTCCGGTTCACTTCTGGAATTTCAGACTTTAAAGTTTGCAAACCACTGCGCCTGCGTTGCCGTGTCCTCGATCCCGCTGATGTCACCAGGAGCATACTGCGCAGGCACAGACTATACTGGGCTTGTGCTATACACTCCTGGTGACATCAGCGGGATCGAGGACACAGCAACGCAGGCGCAGTGGTTTTCCGACTTTACAGTCTGAAATTCCAGAAGTGAACCAGAGGTGGGGCCGGAGCATCGGTGAGTGGCTGCGTGGGAACAGGATGTCTGCGGGGGAACATTAGAAGCCCCGGGTAAGTTTAACTCCTTTTCCCCCAACCCCCCTACAGTATTCCTTTAAACATGTTACCTGGATATGTGGGATCTCTGCTTTTATGAATTTCTAACACAGAGGAACTGTTTGAGCATCTGGCTCTAGGACTGCCACTTGCATTGTGGATCATGTGGCATCTAGTGTGGCACCAATCTGTTTCTGAGTTGTCCGGCAGTAGAGCGGCGTCTTTACATTACACTGGGCATCATGGAAGCCGCTCGCTGGTGGACTGACAAGTTTGCTACGTGAACACAGTTTTCTGTTTTGCTCGCAGCAGTCCTGCTCCTGCTTATTGTGATTGGGACATTGAAACTCAACACACATAGGAGCCTTGATAGGTCCTGGCTGTAGATTGTAATGACCATGCAGTAATGATGCTGCCAGGCTTTGTGCTTTTGTACTGAACAATCTGTTTTCTACCCCACAAAGGCTATCATTCATAAAGCATTTCCGCATGCGGAAATGCTTAAAACAGCTGACTTTACCGACCACTTGGCAAAGTCAGCATTCATAAAGCCTCTTTCCGCATGGAAAAATGACACGCAAACAAAGTTGTCTTCATGTACAAAATATACAGTACTGTTTTTTTTTTGGGGGGGGGAGGTTGTTTGCTTTCTTTTTACATTTTTTTTTAATTGTTATAGTATTGTGTAGACTGTTGTAAGTAGTTAAATACACTTTAAAAGTACTTGTAAAACGCTGCCAGAGTTGTCTGAAAGTAAATCATTTATCCAAGTTTCCCCATGTATAACACGACTCAACTTACAAATAAACTCAAGTTTTATTTTTTGTTTTTAAATTAGGGGGACTGCTTGTATTTGTGTTTGAAACCTGCTCCAGCCTCATTGCTAGGCAATAGATTACCAGCCTTGGTGTAAGGGGGTAGCCTTCTGGCCATTGGTGGCATTTTACTTTGTTCCACAGCCTCATATGGGGAGCATTATTGCTGGATACACATCATTCTCCAGAGAGTAGGGAACCTTCTCCAGAGCTCTAGTCACAGTGTAATAATTGTATAGTGCTTTTCTTCCCTGGGGACTCGAATTGCTGTTACCCTGTGTTCTGCAGTCTCAGAGGCTGGGGAAAAGAGGTGGGGTTTTAGATTTTTCTTAAAGCTGCCCAGAGAAAGAGCCTCTCGCACTGATTATGGAAGTGAGTTCCATAGAGCTCCTCCTAGAGGACCAACTACCACCAACACCTCTGTTTTGTCAGAGTTCAGCTTCAACCAGCTGGTGTTCATCCAATTTTGTAATTCCTCCAGGCAGACATTGATGGATACTGATGGGTCTTGTGTGCCAGGCTTGAAGGACAGATACAGTTGTGTGTCGTCTGCGTAGCAATGGTATGCGAGGCCATAGGACTGGACTATTTTGCCCACTAGGAGCATGTAGACTGCAAAGCGTAATAGTTATAGCAGAGAACCCTGTGGGACTCCATAAGCAAGTGGCACTGGATTAGAGTAGTGTGTGCCCGGACATACTTGCTGTGTTCTGCCAGATATTAAGGACTGAAACTAGCTGAGAACAACCCCTTAAAGAGAACCATAGGTGGCATATTGTAGTCCTAATAGGACCCAGAGGCATGTCGTGCACACGCCTCTGGGTCATTATATCACCACTGCCAGCCCCCCCCCCCCCCCCCCCCCCCCCCTGCACTCTGCTGTTCCCCCTTAAAAGATTGCCAGGCTAGTGTTAATCTGCTTGTCGCTAGCAGTAGACGAGTAGTTACGGGCAGCACCCAACCATCTAGATGCGACGTTCTATTGGTCGTTGTCCCTCTGTCTCCAGGAACAGCAAGCAGAAACTCCAAGAGAAGAGACCCAGCACCGTCTTCAAGTGTATTATAAGCTCTTTTATTTATTTAAAGCATCAAAAAGACAAAAAGGGCAAGTCTGTGCGACGTTTCGAGAGGCGACTCCTCTCTTTCTCAAGCTGACAAGCCCTCTGAATACATGAAACACAATCAGCCTTAACCACCCTGGCGTTCTACTGAGATCGCCAGGGCGGCTGCGGGAGGGTTTTTTTTTAATTAAAAAAAAACTATTTCATGCAGCCAACTGAAAGTTGGCTGCATGAAAGCCCACTAGAGGGCGCTCTGGAGGCGTTCTTCTGATCGCCTCCGGCAAGCATAAGTAACAAGGAAGGCTGCAATGAGCAGCCTTCCTTGTTTGGCTTTCCTCATCGCCATGGCGACGAGCGGAGTGACGTCATGGACGTCAGCCGACGTCCTGACGTCAGCCGCCTCCGATCCAGCCCTTAGCGCTGGCCGGAACTATTTGTTCCTGCTGCGCGGGGCTCGGGCGGCTGGGGGGACCCTCTTTCGCCGCTGCTCGCGGCGGATCGCCGCAGAGCAGCGGCGATCGGGCAGCACACGCGGCTGGCAAAGTGCCGGCTGCGTGTGCTGCTTTTTATTTTATCAAAATTGGCCCAGCAGGGCCTGAGCGGCACCCTCTGGCGGTAATGGACGAGCTGAGCTCGTCCATACCGCTAAGGTGGTTAAATTGTCCTTGCTCCTCTAGGGAGCCAATCAGAATGGTCTGGACGCCCTGTCACAACCAATTAGGCTAAGTTCCTGCTTGTAGGCCCTCCCATCTGGTGGAGGACCTGATGGGGAACTACATCTATTTATACACTCCAATCAGAGCCGGGACAAGGTCCTCCAGCACCCAAGGCTGAGACACCAAAGTGCGCCCCTCCACCCCAGCCATCACACACTTATTGCTATTAGACTAAGAGGCACCCCAGGGCCCCCAACACCTTAATCTCTAGTTATATAGCTTGTAGTCCCTTCCATGTATCTCCTTTTCTTATTTCTTTCTGCTTCAAACACAATTAGGAATGACAGCTGAATGAATTGTGCGCCCCCTCCAACACTGCGCCCTGAGGCTGGAGCCTCTCCAGCCTATGCCTCGGCCCGGCCCTGACTCCAATCATTTTAAAATGGCCACTGGAGGGCCGACCAATGATGGTAGAGCATGTTCTAAATAGAAAAAACGTCATTCAACCGTCACGCGGAAATCCGCATGTGGTTAAAATCAATGCGTATGCGTAAAAACGTACGCGTAAAACCACGTTCCAATCCAATTGCCACGCGGAAATCCGCATTGGAGATCCGCATATGGTTAAAGTCAACGCGTATGCGCGTAAAAACCCGGAAGCAAATATCGTCTAAACCATAGACGTTTCAATACAATCGCTTATACTGGTTACGCATTAAACTTATACTGTCAGATTAAAAAGTGTACATGCTCCTAACCCTAATGGAAATGAGTGTCAACAATATAATAAGAGAAATCTGAAAAAATGAAAAAAGCAAATGACAAAACTAACGCTAGGTGTCTGGCGGCCACCCACAGCGGCGGCCAGACACCGAACATCGCAACAAGGACAATAATCATATCTCACCCTCCCAGACTGGCGTCCGCCTCAATTGCGGCGGCCAGTCTGGGCCGGCGAGAACAAAAATGACCCATTCTGTCCCGACTGGCGTCCATCCCTGGCGGCCAGTCGGGAAAGAAACAGGCAAACCATCAAAAAGATATTTTGAAGGCCTGCCCGGACTGGCGGCCACATATCAGCGGCGGCCAATCCAGGAGAGCCAACAAATCGGCATAACCAAAGAATACAAAATAATAAATTTCTCTATAAGCCCCTCTCCCCCCCGACCGGCGGCCACCAGATGTGGCCGCCGGTCAGGAGGGGTCGGGGGAAAAAAAGAAAAAACAGAACCAACCCAAAGAGAAGACTCCAGGCGTCCAGACCAAAAAACAATCAGCAAGACATCTATCTATAAACACATGGACCCAACTCGCACTTCCGGTTAAGACCCCCTGGACCAAGGGCATCCAGCTTCCTAATCCAAAACAACTCCCGTCTCAATAATAATTTGACCTTATCACCCCCCCCCCCCCCCTGCGTGGCGGGGGGACAGAGTCAATCACCTGGACCCTCAACTGGCTAACATTATGGCGACAGGCAGAAAAATGGCTAGCAACCGCTTGTTCAGATGTGCCCGAGCGGATAGCTGACTTATGCGCGGAGATGCGCATTTTAAGTATCTGTGTGGTCATCCCCACCTTAATCAATCCGCAGGGGCAACGAAGACGATATACAACATATGCAGAGTCACATGTGTAATAACCATTGATTGAAAAACGTTTCCCTGTAGTTCTCTTTAAGGCTGATTGTGTTTCATGTATTCAGAGGGCTTGTCAGCTTGAGAAAGAGAGGAGTCGCCTCTCGAAACGTCGCACAGACTTGCCCTTTTTGTCTTTTTGATGCTTTAAATAAATAAAAGAGCTTATAATACACTTGAAGACGGTGCTGGGTCTCTTCTCTTGGAGTTTCTGCTTGTCGCTAGCCTGCTTTATTTATGTGAGGCTGTCAATCAGCCTGCTCCCTACTGCCGCCTTTATGTCAGGGTTGATATTTGTTTTCAGTAATAACTTTATTTTCTATGCATTTTAAAGGGAAAAACAAGGAAAAATTAAAAATACACTTTCTCCAATTTCATCCCCTATAGTTTAAATATAAACACTGCTACTGTACATAAAACCCACACATTTTATCTGCCTATTTGTTCTGGTTAGCACAAGATTTTAATTGTCTCTAGTACAAAGTATGGTGACAATATATTATTTGGAAATAAAGGTGTATTTATTTCTTTGGTGGCGGGAATGCACGTGGACTCGGGGGAGAGCGCGGGAGCGTACGCACGTGCACAACAGCAGCAGCACTGTTTTACTTATAAAAACATCCTGGAGCCGTTAAGAGGCTCTAGCAAGACGTTTTTATAAGTCTGCTTGTCATTAAGTGGTTAAACTATACAGGAAATAAAAAAAAGTTGATAATACAATATTATGTACTAGTAATTAAAAAATTGTTTAACAATGTTATTTTTATGCAGCTTGGACTTGCACTTCACTTTTAAGCATAGTAAAAAAAAATCCTATTTGTATTCCCTCTTTCGTCCATTTACATGCACTTCAATAATCCATCAAACACCGAATTAAGTACTCCCAATGCCGCCTGGATCCTCCTTTAGTCGGCCCAGTTTATCCACCAGTTGGCAAAGGCACAGTCCAGCCTTGTACGCTCCCCCATCACGCTCCTGTGGCCGAACGTTCTGCTCCTACACAGTACACTCCCGGTCGGCAAGTGTGATGGGGCTTGCGCACAGGGCCGCGCATGCACAGTACACCCTGACTGGAGGAATTACTGGGCCACCTAGCGGAGGATCCAGGCAGCTGGAGAGGATAGCAAAGGTGTGATTGGCCTGAAGGGGGCTGGAGGAAGCCCCAGGTATTTTTTTTTTTTTTTTTTATGATCTCAGGTTGCCTTTAAAATACCAACTGCAATACTGCATGAGGTAAAAATCTTTGTGTATTGTCAAGCGATTTTTCTGTAAATTACAAAACTATTACTGCATGTGTGAAAATCATAGTGAATTTGGGAGGAGGGGAGCCTAAAATACCACCAGGTAAATTACCAAATGTATCTTGGTGAATTGAAACTAAAGTCTCACTCACGCCTAATAATAATTTGTGGCAAATTATGGCACTATAGATTATAAAGTAATAATTGTATTTCTTTCCTTTAGAATGGCTTTGATTACATGTTGACATACAGTGACAACCCACAAACTGTGTTTCCCCGGTACTGTG